>NW_015169189.1:715732-806112 GCF_001447785.1 Gekko japonicus | reverse complement strand
GACGGAAGGCCGATGCCTTCATCGGCCGGCCAAGATGGGGGGCGAGGCAGGCGACGGAAGGCCGATGCCTCCGTCGCCTGGCTGGAGTGGGCGCGGGGGGGGGGTCTGGAGCCGGGCGGTCGCTGGTGGGAGCCGCGGTTGCCCGGGCCAAGATTGGGGGGCGATTGGGGGTCCCACCTGGAGATTGGGGGTCCCACCTGGAGATTGGCAACCCTAGGGGAAAGTCAGCTGCACAGCAGGGGGTTGAAGAGAATGTCTGTCTTTACAACCCCCCCCCCAGCCTCTGCCTAGGGAAAGGGCAGCTGACATCATTCTCCTCTCCCCTATGCAACTGAAAATTCCAACTGCCTTGCGGGGGGGGGTGAGTTTGAGGTGTGGAATGGAGTGACGTCCAATCAGCTTCCATATGCAAATGACCTTGGAACGCTGGGCGGGACTGCACAAAGCAGCCAGTCAACCCAGCCAGTGTCCTCTGAGTGGCATTTCTTCCGGCCTAACACTAAGGAGGCCAAATTTAGAATGTTGCGAAATAGAATGTTCAGTACTCAATTATATATAGGGAGAGATATTACTCCTGTATCATGCATATATGCCATCTAAGGTTTTTGCAATTTCTACCAATTGTACCTCATAAAAATCATAATGGTAGAATCTGCCAGTTTTTTAAAAAGTTGCAGGTTACTGTAAATGAAAGTGGGGCAGGGGCTCTGCTCCACAAAAGAGCTTGCCAACCTGCCATCAGCAGGCAGGTTTTTCATCCTAGCCTCTGGAGCCAGCTTCTTGATATCCAATAACCTACCAGAAGGCGACACTGATGTCAGCAGCCAAGATCCCAGCAGTGAGGCAGCAACACCAACACTGACCTGCACACAAGTTCCTGACATACTGCTGGGGAAGCAGGTGGAAAGGAGTAGCCAGAAGGCAGGAGAATAAGGAATAGGGTAGCATGTAACTCTCTTCTCTCAGAGGTTCAGGCTGAAACCTTTGAGCTGGAAGAAGAAATCTCCAGCTGCTGCTTCCCACTTCCCTTCTGGGGTAGAAAGAGGACAAAAGCAGCTCCGGAGATGCATGAATAAACTTGGGTGATTAATTTTAAAAACTGCAAGCTACCTTTCCCTTAAGGTAATACAACAGTGGTCTCCAACACAACATATATGACACATAGAAATAAGAATCGGGGGAGGGGATCACATAATATTATATTGTGGTGGAATCAGACTTTACAGCTATGTAGTAGAACATAACTGGCTAACAAGTCTAGCAGTTTTTTGTGAACCCCAGGGGGAGGCCAAAGAGCCCCCTGTGTGACCATTTACTTTATTCTTGATTACAGGATCTTTTTGAGGTACCTGTGACTAACCATAGATAGCGGAGTGGTCTGCATATAGACAATCACACTAACCCGTTTAATTAAAGCTTAGTTTTGTGAAATGGAGTCTGAGCTGAGTCAATATGTACAATCACTAAGCCAGCTCCTTCATTTAAGTATTCAGGCTGAGTTCAGGGTTTGGTGGACTCCTCTCCTTCTCTGTATGCACAAAAGAGCAGCTGCTGCAGAGCCTTGTCTCACTTCAACCCTCACCTTGTGTATAAACCGAGTAGTACTATTGTCTAGTGTCTCTTCCTCAGCTTCCGCTGTTGCTGTGTCCAATCAAAGACATCATACCTGTGGCCCTGGCACAATAGTGAACAAAGCTCTCACCATCACCAGCAACTTTTTCAGTGATATGATTATATCTATCTATTGCCTAGAAGCTGTCAACTGCTGCTTTAGCCAGTTTGGGAATGAGCCTGCTTGTTGTTCCGGCAACTGAACTGCTGTTCTTTCCTCTCCTGACATGGGATGTGCCCCAGTTCTTGAGCTTGTCCAGGAGAGGCTGGTCTAAGGACAGCCAGCAAGTATGACTATGACTAGCAGGCAGCCAGGATTTAGTGGAAGCACTAATCTGAATTAGGGACATAAAACTTTTAAAATTTATTTAGATAGCTATACCTTGCATTTTCCTCAATGGGGACCCAAAGTGGCTTACAACATTTCTCACCCTAACAGAAAGAGAGGTAGATTAGGCTGGCCCAAGGTCAGCCAGCAAGTATCCATGGCAGACTCCAGAGTCAAACCTAGGTCTCCCAGGTCCTACTGACATAGTCGAACCCTTACATCATAGTACAGAAAGCAAGGAGATGGTTATGGTAAAAGATCAGGATGAAGGGGCAGAGAGTGCTCTGGATATATTATCAGCAGCGACTACTGCTGCTCCTCTTCCAGGCTTTGCATCAGTGGTTGGATCCAGACTTCCTCCAGTTTATGGATCCAACTGATGCTAGGCACCCATGGCTTTTCATAGGTGAAATTAAGCTGATGTGAAAAAATGCATACAAATTCAAATGCTCCTGTGTTTCTAGGTGGAATCCTTTCAAGAGCCATGAAATTAAAGACACGTCGTAAACTGTGGTAGCTGAACATGAGTTATGGCTGAAAAATCCTATCACCAGCTCTCAAGGCAACTAGGAAATACATTGGGATGCAGTTGGGATGGGAACAGGTGAACATGCTCACTGATGAGCTCAACCAAAACCTTGCTGCTCTTCTTTGTAGCTGGGATCAACTTCCTGACAATCCAATAAAACCTACTGCTCTACCCTTACAGACAGACAAATATTTCTGAAGAACAAGGTCTGAGCGAGATACAAGAGCGCCACTGGGAATGTTTACACTTAAACGTTCACAACCACTCCTCTTGAAATTCTGTTAAACAATTTCTTCTCTACAGAACGAAACACTCTCTTCTCAGTTCTTCTGCCATCCACCCTTCCCTTCCCAGATACTACTAGGCCTGACCTTGGTTGTCTTCCTCTCCTGTTTCTCCAAGCCTCTCTCTCAGGTACACACAGCACAGTGAGAAAGAGCACCAGGAAAGAGGTCAGGGAGGCTAAACTATATCAGAGGGATGAAGGTGGTGGCAACAGCAATCATGGGATGGAAAGACCAGGGGATGCTTAGGTACACTACCTCCCTTTGAGTTTCCAGTAAAAAGCTACATCTAATAAGTACTTGGCTCCACTGCAGCCAACCTCCTGTGGCTATGTCACAGTTTGAGCACACTAAGCAGCACTGTATGCCTGCAGTAAAGTCACCCACAGTTGGTGTGGGATTGCTGACAATCTCTGGGAGACAAGGCCAAAAGGAGCACCATTTGATCCTGGAACTGCACACTGGCCCTCTCAACTTACCACACACCTGCTTGGGAGATGGAGCAAAGGACCGGCCATGCTGAGCAAAATGTTCTGTCATACTGCCATATGACACACATGCTAGGGAATACCTCCTCCATTCCCACCGTGGCAGGATCAGTACACAGGCACTGGGCTGATCTTTATTAGTAACTAGGACTAAGGTCCATTGTGGAAAGAAACACAATGATCTCTAGAAGGAAACTCCAGGTGAGTGTCCCGACTGTGGCTGGTGGGGCGGCAGCCATTTTCTCCAGGAGAACTGATCTTGGAGATCTCCAGGTGCTACTGGCAATACTAAGGGGAGGGCCAGACCTGTAGATTTGAGGGGTAGAGCCTGGGAAGGGCAGGGTTTGGAGTATGTAGGGACCTCAGCTGGGTATAATTCCATAGAGTCCACTGCCCAAAGCAGCCATTGTAATAGCTGGGAAATTTTCTGTAGGGGAAATGATGTGCTGTGGCTGGGGAATACGGTGATTTCTGGGAGATCTCCAGGCCCCACAGGGAGATTGACAACTCTAATGACCGTTTAAGGGAAGATTGGGATATGTACTTTGGCAACTCCAGTGACCATTTAAGGGAAAATTGGGATATGTATTTGTCATGTTCTGGGCTGTGCCACCAGAGCCCTACTAGGCCCAGGGAGCCTGGCTAGCAGTAGGTGAGGCTGCGCCTACAACTCCCAGAAGCCCAAGAGGTTTTGGAGCCAAAATCGACCAATAGGAAAAAAGGAAGGTTTGGAATAAAAGATCTGGAGCAGCAGGAAAAGCTGTTCTTCTTCCCAGAGGGCACAGCCAGAAGGAAGGCTGCTGCAGGGAAGAGACCCTCATCCTGAGGGAAGGGTGAGTAGTCTAGTGTCACTTGGAATAGTGAGCTAGGGACAGTATATATTTAGACATGTTAGGGCATTTGATTTCTTTTCTTTTCACCCACTTACTGTTATTATTCTGCACCTTGTTGTTTGACCTCCTATACAATAAACTATTTTCATTGTTCACTCTGCCTGGTCCTCACGCCTGTTATTCGGCCAAAAGAGAGGTCTGAAGGTCTTGGGAGGGTGCTCTGGGCCTTCTCAAGGGAACCTAAATCCAGAGTGGTGGCAGTGTCAGGTGACACCCCACCTGAGCCGTGACTGTATTTTACCTCAGGACACATTCAATGACTCGCAACAACAAACTGTTTAGAATGTTAGAGGCAAAGGCCAATCAGGCCACATACGCAAATGACCTCTGTGTTCCGACTGGCTATGGGGGGAGAGGATCAGCAAACTGTTTAGAATATTGGAGGCTAGACTCAGGCAACGCAGCCAGTGGATAGGGACAGCTTCTGAGTGAAAGATCAGGGAACAAACTGAATTGGGAGTGTGTGGATTGCTCAGGAGAGTCCATGACCAAAACAGAATTATATATAAGGAGAGATTATATGAGCAGGTAAAGTTACAGACTTCATGCAGTAGGCAGATGGCATGGGCAAGGATACAATGTAGTTTATGAAATATTCATACAAATAGTGTAAACAAGCTTAAAATCAAATATATAATACTGATCATAGATAATGGTATCAGTTAGAAAATCTGCCTAACTATATAAAGTAGTACTTGATTACCTACTATATATATATAAAAAAAATTTATATAAAAATAAAAATTTCACAGCTAAAATACACATAATCTAGAAAAAATGCAAGTGGCACTACATTAACTATTACACTGAATTCATAGACTTTTCTCCACATAATATTTCTGATAAATGCAAGGGCAACTGTGTCACTAAAGAGTCACTACAGAAAGACAGACATGTAGAAGAGGCTGTCTGTGGCGGAGATTGCTTAAAGCACTATTTACAGGAACATTAGGGAATAGTCTCCCCAAGCCTCATTAGAGCATTGTGGTTCATCTTCAAACATTACTTTCACTAAGAAGAATAACGTAGTTTTCCACGTAAGATTACTTAGTTAAACATGATGGTGGTGAAGCTGAAGACTGTTGTTTACTGCACAGCTTACTAGTGTAACTTTCCATAGGTTTTGTCAATATAATATATACCAATTTGTTTATTACCACAGCCTACATTTAAACAAACTACATGCTTATATTTTGAATTAATATAATAAACCTTCTGAACAGAAAAACTATGTATAGCTAGATTTTGTGCAACTAAGTCAGGGAAACTGTTCTTCCATATCTCTAAAAATATGCCATATAGTTAGGGTTTAAAGTGACCAATAATAAATCACTAAGATGAAAATTAGCCTCATGTAGAGACAAATATATCCACAGAACTTAAGTACATTTAAAATCTGAGGAAACAATTGCTACAGATTAAGCTGTATACTGCGTACACAGTGTGAGAGTGTGTAAATATGAAAGTATAGTATGTATATAAAATAGATACATGAAAAGTTTTCCAATAATCACACATGACTAATAATTTAGTAAGTATATGAGCAAATGGTTGCTATCCTTTAGTTGCATTTCAAATGCTTTAATTATGTTAGGATATTATTGTGAAAGTTAAAATGTCTGACAATACTGTTTTTCTGTGAAATGGCACACCAATGGATAGAGCTGAAACACAAGTATTAAAGCATCAATTTAGAAGGATTAGATAAAATACACCAGACGGTATCACTTCAAAAGGAAGCAAAAATTGAAGCAGGAAAAAGTGCTCCTCAGTAAATTAGCATTTTTTTTCCATGTCAAAACGACAAGTAATACAAGAAATTAAAATTCTTTTGCACTGGTTTTCCAATTGAGTTTGCTTTTGAGAGTTCTTTGGTTTTTAAAATGCTCTGGAGCCATTTCTGCCTGCCTGTACTTTAGAACTCACCACATGTTCAACACTTTCTGGCAGCTAATACAAAGAAAATATAAGGAAGAGAGAATCAGAATGCTATACATTGCAGACAAGTGACATTTTGTGCATATATACACGTAATAAAACACTGATGAATTTATCAAAACATCAATACTGCAATTTACTGTCATTTAATATCAGTTATGTGAACAAATAGAAGCAGATACTTTTCCTCTTCCACATTAATCCATTTAGAACTATTACCTTGTAGGGGCCTTTTCAGACAATCCTATAGGACAACAGAACAAAGTTTGAGTCCAGTGGCACCTTTAAGAGCAACAAAGTTTAAGCTTCTGTGTGTATGCACACTTCTTCAGATACACTGAAGTTTTTTTGTTGGTCTTCAAGGTACCACTAGACTTGAACTTTGTTCTGCTGCTTCAGACCAACTTGGCTACCCATCTGAATCTATCTTATGGGAGAACAAACCTGCTTGTTCATTCTACTTCCAAGTCTTTCCCCAGGAATTTTAACATTAGACATGTTTCTTTCTACCACACTCACAACTACTCTGAGCCTCCAAGCAGAGAGATCCCAAGAGAGACAACAGCACCTGGTATTTCCCCTCACCACACACACACACACACACACACACTGTGCACTGCAAGTTACTTTAGATCTGAAGATGCCAGAGGAAAAGGATCGAATGCAAATATGGAGATATTCACAGACCTTCCATTACCTGTTAAGTCCTCCTGCACTGCTTCCACATGAGCAGAGGTGGAAGAGGGGAAGAAATCCTTCCACATGCAGTTGTGTCCTTGCGCAGGAAATAATTCTTTTTGTTTTGTTTTTTGTTTGTAAAGCATTCGGAAGCTTTATTTAGGGAACTGCTTCTGTTCTAAGAGTTCCCAAAACACTCAAATCAAAATGTGGTTTTGATGTGGAAAAATTATTTCCCTGCTTGCAGAGAAAGGGCTACAATTTGGAATGAGTACACCTATCCCATACCATTCTGAGAATCCAGAGATAAAATGGACAAAAAATAATGAATAGGAATATAAGAAGAGCCCTGCAGGATCATAGAATCATAGAGTTGGAAGGAAACTCTAGGGTCATCTAGTCCAACCCTCTGCGCAATGCAGGAAATTCACAAATACCTCCCCCCTCCACACCCCCAGTGACCAGTAGTCCATCTAGTCCAGCATCCTGTTTCACACAGTGGCCAATCAGTTACTTTGCAACCACAGAAAACAGAAGCTGAGGCCTTCCCCTAATGTTGCCTCCTGGCCCTGGTATTCAGAGGTTTACTGCCTCTGAATAGGGAGGCTTAATGCGTTTCTATAATTTCCATTTAGCTTCTTCAAGCATGTACATTAAAAAAAAGAAAAAGTGTTCTACAACTACGGCCTAAATGAAACTATCTTCCAGTAGCCATTACATCTGAACACTTTATTGCAGCCCAAATGTTATATGAACTTTGCACAGATACAGTCCCGCAACTTGGATTTTTGTATTGTCTGGAATAGGGGTGTGCAATTTTTTTTAATCGGTATTTTTTTGGTTTGGGTCTATTGAACCCAGGGGAAAAAAAATTGTATTTCTGAAAAATCCCGGATCCGAATACTGGTATGGCATTCAGATATGGGATTTTTTTCACAAATCCCATTTTTTTTAATGATCCAATAGACCTGAGAAGAAAAATAATTTTTTTTTTTAAAAAAAAAAGCCATTTTGATCCCAGTACTGGCTTGGCTTCTCCTGCAGCACAGTTTAAACTGCACTGCAGGAGAAGCTGGCCCCAGGATCTGCATGCAGCAGGGAGGTCTCTCCCCACAGTATGCAGATCCTGGCTGGAATGGCTTCTCCTGCAGTGTGGTTTAAACTGTGCTTGAGTGGAAGCTGGCCCCAGGATCTGCATGCCGTGTGGAGGTCTTTCCCCGCTCCTCACAGATCCTGGCTGAGATGGCTTCTTCTGCAGCATGGTTTAAACCACACACTGCAGAAGACGTTGACCCCAGGTTCTGCTGTGCTGCAGCTAGCAAATTGCTCCCTGCACAGCAGTTTCTGTAGATGGCATCTCTTGCAGCCCGGTGAACGAGAAGTCAGCCCCAAGCTGAGCCGGCGGGAATAGTCTGCTCCCCTGGCACAGCTAAATCTTGGGCTATCTTCTGCAGTTCCTTCAAACTTTAAAGGGACTGCAGTAGAAAACTGACAAACAGCAGATTGCTCCTGCCTCTCCACTGTTTTCAGATCAACCGGTAATTCCCAAATACATCTGAGATTTTCTCAGGATTTTTTTCCTGGTTTTCCCTTGAAACCCGGATATATTTGGGAAGTCAAAATGTATCAGAAAAATACTGATGTTATTTTGGGGGTATATTTTTGGCTCAGTTAGATCCAAATGCACACCCCTAGTCTGGAATGTCTAATAATATCTATTTGGAATTTTGATGGCAAGTGTATGAAGTCCATATTATTTATACATTCAAAACAAAGTTGTTTATGATGTAAGCCAGTCCTAGAAAGCTGCAAATAACTGAAAGATCAAGAATCACGACTGCAAATACAGCAGAACAGAAAAACTCAATGCTATTAATATAGGGATTATTTTGTTTGAGATAATACGTACTTAGTTTCATCCATTACTTCTACTTCTGTAGGAGCTGTGATAGGTGCATTTGAACGGCCTGCAGTAGGATCATCCGTGTTTAGTTCTCCATTTGTTGAGCTTACAACCTGAAATTACAAGCATTTCCAAGAATTATGCAATAGTACACACCCACGTTTACAGCACATAGTTGCATAACACAACAGGTGTGATTAATATATTAATAACAGCATCAGTTCAGGAGGTTATAGCCATTTTTCTGTTGAAGCCTCATGCATTTCTATTACTAATTATTCTGTTTCTATTATCCAACTGTGTGTAGAAAAAGCCATCAGCAAAAGTGACTGAAGAAAAATCAGTGCAAAGTTGTCTTCTAGAGAATTTAACTACAGTCAACACAAACTACAAGAGATGCAATTATAAAGAAAGCCATCTTGCCACTGGAAGAAACAGCTGTCTGTGTACATACATCGTAGTACATGGTATAATAATAAATAATGGAGAATTACTACAAAGTATGACTGTGTGACTTGAAACACAAATAAAGTGAACCACACGTAAGTATTGACTGAAAGTACAGTGCAGGCATGTATTATGTAGATTCAACTGAATATTTGATGAAGAAACCTGCCCAGTAAAAATATAATTTAAAAAGTTAGCATAGTGCCAAGCACTTTGCTGCTGTAAAACTTTGGCAGCAAAAACATATAATACAGCTCTCCAGAAAGAGTTCAGTTCTTCTTCACATATCACCTCCTGTCTGTTCACTACATGGTTCGCTGAAGTACCAAAGGTCTAGAAAGTACTTGCAGAAAGGAATTTTAAATGTTTGGTCCTTTTCAAACAGCTTCATATCACAAGCAACTTGTTACTGATACCAAATTACATATCATTAACATAAAACAAGATTACAAGTAAATCTTGTAATATAATACAATTGATTTTAAAGATGGAATTGCCTAACATGCTAACAGCTCAATTTCCTGATAGAAAAGTGTCCTTGGATGCAGGAGTTTTATTTTAATTCTGAATCACCTCTACAGACCCTGTTTTAAAAAATAAGCCTTCACCTGGGCTCAGGTCAGACAATGTGAAACTATGGTTTATTTTAACCAGTTAGTTTGAAAGTCCAATATCCAGTTTGTAGGTGATCTTTCAAGCCCTGAAGTGCCTTCACTCTTTCTCTGCAGAGACCTGGTTGTTCCCTGGAAAAATTGCAGAGTGAACAAGCCAAGATGACTACATTCATAAATCAGATGAAATCACTGTTGACTAACTGTGGTTAATAAACTAACTTCAAACCATGGTTTCACATTTTAATCTGACAGTCCTAAGTAGGGATAGTTAGTGGAATAGTCTGCATTCAGTCACACTAACCACAGTTAGGCTGCAGTCACACGGAAGATAGGCAGATTTTCCGGGCGCGATCAAACTGCAATATCTGGGAAGCGTAGAGCTCCCGTGGCTAATCCGAGGCTTCCCACCGAAGATGCACCGTAAAAAACTAGTACCTCCGAGGTACTAGTTTCCGGAAACCACGGTGCAGGGGCGGGCGTCTGATCACGTTTCTGGTGGTAGCTCGTGGCATCTGGCGCCCGCCCATATCCCGTCGAGAAAAGGGTTTTTTTCCCAAGTCTCCACGGGATGCGCACAAGTACCCAACGGCGCATGCGCACACTTCGGTTAAAAAACCCACAACCCCCGCCGCGCTGCTTCTTTGCAGGATTGACGTATGATCGGCACCTCCCCCCAAACCACGGGATGTCGGCAGGACGTTTGATCCAGCGGCCGCGCGGTAGTTCGCTCGGGGGCAAACAGCCACGCCTCGCCCCCGCGATATCCGGCCCATGTGACAGGGGCCTCTGTTTAATTAAACCATGATTTCAAGGAACTTCTGAACTGAATTTCTCTAGAACTTGGGAATTTCAGTGCATATTCATCTGATGTACAGCACCACATTTTCTCTACATACACTAAGGGTATCAAAGAAAAGATTTTGAATATGATTTTACCTATGTAGTTCCCACATCAATGAATCTGACAAACCACTTTAGTAAATCTGAGTTACCCTAAAAGCACAGCTAACTAAGTGGCTGGAGATAAAGAACAGCTCTACTATGGTATAACGTCTACTATACAGTTGTTTAGGAAAAACAGTTGGGAAGCCTGAAATCAGCTTCCTACAGTAGGCAGTAAGACTTCTTGCTAGGGTTAAAAAAATCCACAAAATAGAATTTAAAAAGATCTTTCATAATTATTTCAAGTTACTGTAATGTAAGCACTGTGAAAGAGATAATTCATCAGTGCTATTCAGCTGACATTTTCAGGAACTAAGACACACTTTTGTAGAACAGGGATGTAGGAGGCTAACTAATGAAACACCAACAATGAACGGTATGTTGCTTTCAGAAACTACAGAGAAAAATGTACAGTCAAAGAGCTTTTTAAAATGCTTCATACTGGCAAGACAAACATTCTTTGATAATTCTGTCTACAACTTGAATATTTTTTTAAACTGAAGCTGAAAATATATAACACTAAGGACAACGGCTCCAAAGCACCATGGCCAAATGTTTGAAATACTGAAAACTAAATAAATAAACCTTACTATTAATAACAGGATGCCATGTTTAGTTCTCCCCCTTGTATCTACTAAAATTCAAAAGATGAGAAGAGAAAACTAGTTTGATTCTAGGTTTCCATTTTAAGATGCTGCTTTCAGTGGCTTTATAACTGCTAAACCTAATTTAGGCTAATATCCTCTATGCAGGAGCAGTATTTTTCAAGAAGGAGTACATACTGAGCAACCATTTCTAAGAATGAACCCAAAGAACATTTAGTATGCACGTAAGGCTCCTTTCCCCTTATTACTGAGAATTTCTAAAACCTAACAAGAGCAATAATGTTTAAACAAACAAAAGAAGATAACAGAATACAACTCTTCATAACTGTGATGCTAAAATCTGTTTAGATAAGGTTCAATATACAATGTTCAGTGTCTGTGTTTGAATGTGCCACAGCAGGATAACAGAGGATCTGGTAGTAGCAATTAGATTTCAATATTTTTTTTTGGTGATGGGATATGGTCCCTCTACCCCATCCCTTTTCTCGCTTAGTAGCTATCAATGCTATGACTCATTTGTTCTACACAAGATTATCTGAGCGGAAGTTACCTAGAGCCTCCTGCATATGTTGTGAGATCAAAATAAAGCAGTACAGGATTAAATGGGGCCATTCAAATTATTAAAATTGAGTGAAGCAGAAATACTTGTGCTGTACTTTAACTGAAGATGGCACTCCATGCATCTTTGTGATCATGTAAGGTAAAGCAGCAGCACAAATCAGGCTGCAAGTCTATTGGCAATTCTTAAAGTAATCCTGTAGACTAAGTGCAGCAGCAGACAAAGTAGACAGAATTTTCCAGTACATGTACAGATTTAATTAACATACTGGCTAAATAAACTGCTTTTCTTATTTTACCCAAACTATGTATAAGATCAGCCACAAATAAAATGCTTTCATTTAAATACTAATGTTGACTTAAGGCCATTAATAATCCTTAACAACTGTGAAAGTGCGTACGGGGGGAGGGCTCCTCCCAGATGTTGCATAAATACTTGAAAAATAATACAAGCTCAGACCTAAGAATGTTTAGCCTGTTTGAAAATGCTTTAGGTGTATCAACACACAGCTACAGTAGTGTCACCACAGGCACCTATCCTGCTAGGACTTGGGTAACTGAATATGGTCATGTATACAAGTATAATCATGGCTGCATAAACAGTTGAGCTTTTGGGGCATATAATTCCAAGAACCAGAAAATTATCTTGATGATTTAACTGAACATGTGAATAGTTTGTGCCAATCCATAGTTTGCAAATCCAAAGAAGGTTTAAGATTACGGGCTTATTTCTTGGCATGACTGCAGATAGGGTTGCCAAGTCGTTCTGACTCACCGGCGGGGGAGCGTTGGCTCGGTCCGGGAGCTGCTGCAGGACGTGCGCGTGCAGCGCCAGAACGTCACAGGAAGTGACGCATGACGTAGAGCACGTTGGGGGCATGGCCCAGATCGTCGGGGGGGAAACCATATGGTCCCCCCCGATGATCTGGGCCACGCCCCCAATGTGCCCTATGTCATGCGTCACCTCTGGTGACGCAGCTTCGGGGGGCGGAGTTCCCCCCGGGGCCCGATTCCGCCACAGCGGAAATTGGGCTTCCAAAGCGGGGGTTTCCCTGCCCCCACTTGGCAGCCCTAACTGCAGAAGAGCCTACAGTAAATTTCCAAGAGTTGCAGCCAAAAACGTCAGGCAGCTTATTGAGTACATGGCTGAAAGACATCATCGGGTAATCTCCCAGGACATCTTCTTCAGAAATTCTAGAAGAAACCCAGTTTGGAAACATATTTAAGATTTTGAAAAATACAGAAGTGTGACTAGAATCAATGTGATGGACAAAGTAAAGGAAACTCTGAATACACATAACATTCTGAATATGTGTTCACAGGTAAGATATAGGAACCAAGGCAGAGATGAAGCATCTACAGTATATTTTGAAACAAATAGCAGGTATTTGATTTTTCTTCATTATTAAGGGGTTAGAACGGTACCCTTTACACACTATTACTGAAGAAGTCAAACAAATCTCATTCAAAGTATAACAATCAGGCTACATTCTACACCACATACTATAAATTCCTCAGATCAGAGACTTTTTGACTAGTTCAGGTCTTATACCTAAATCTTACTAAGGTCTGGAGGTATGGGCTGGGTTGTCACCAATACACGGATGACACCCAGCTCTATCTACCGATGGATGGCCACCCAGACTCTGCCCCAAAAAATCTGGACAGGGCATTACAAGCCGTAGCTGGTTGGTTACAATGGAGCAGACTGAAATTGAATCCATCAAAGACGGAGATCCTGTACCTGGGTCGCAGGGGACTAGGATCGGGAATTGGGCTTCCAACTTTTGACGGGACCTTATTGGTGCCGGTGCCGAAGGTGAAGAGCCTGGGGGTATTCCTGGATGCCTCACTAACTATGGAGGCCCAGGTTGCCGCCACTGCCAAGTCTGCCTTCTTCCATCTGAGACAGATCAGGCAGTTGGCCCCATATTTCACTCCCCGGGATCTGGCTACAGTGACCCAAGCAATGGTCACTTCCAGATTAGATTATTGTAATTCTCTCTATGCGGGGCTGCCCTTGATTCTGCTCCGGAAACTGCAGCTGGTGCAGAAAGCAACAGCATGGGTACTGATGTCACTGCCTGTGTGGGCCCACATCCTCCCTATGCTGCGCGAACTGCACTGAGTACCAGATCTATTTCAAGGTGTTGGTGCTTAGCTTTAAAGTCCTATACGGCCAGGGGCCTGCATTATCTGTGAGACCGCCTCTCCCTTTATGAGCCCCGAAGGGCTTTACGATCTGCCAATCAACATCTTCTCATGGTCCCCAGCCCCAGGGACGTCCGCCTCACCTCGACTAAATCCCGCAGGGCCCTGATCTTGTATGGGAGCTCATTCCACCCCTACCAGGTGGAATGAGCTCGCATACAAGATCAGGGCCCTGCGGGACCTTTTACAGTTCCACAGGGCCTGCAAGATGGAGCTCTTCCGCCAGGCTTTTAATTAGGGCGATGGACGTCCCTCTCTTTTTACTGGGCCTCTACTCAATGGGTCAGAACTGCATATTAGAGTTGGCATCTGTGAGGTTTTAATGTCAATGCCAACGGCACTGGATGAAGGCCATGGTGGTATTTTATTAGTGTTTTAATTACTGTATTTTATTAAATTTGCTGTAACCCGTCCTGAACCTGCTATGCAGGGGAGGGCGGGATAAAAGTCGAATTAAATAAACTAATCAAACATATATCACCAATAACAATGATACTCTATAAGCACATTAAATCTCTAATGAGAGCTGAACGTTGAATACAAATCACTTGCAATAAGATATCATAGCATTTAATTAGAGCTTTCAGATGATACTACAGCTTTATTCAAGAACAGTAAACTTGCTCTTTTTCCATTAAGGGTAGACAATGGATCTGTTAGATGCTAGTGACAGAGCCAGAGAAAATAAAGCAAGTTTAAATTCCAGAATCCCAACCTGCTTTTTATACTCATGCACTCCAATCCAGTGAGAATTCTCTAACCAGAAAACAGGTCTGTGTGACTACCGATCTCCCTGTAAAGACCAAAGAATGACTGGGAGAGGGGGAATCTTGCTGCAAAACTTGTGACTATATGCATGATGATAGTTTCAGAGGGTAGCCATGTTGGTTCGCAGTACTACAGTTAGATCTGAGTCAAGTAGCACCCCAGAGCAGGCCCGTAGCTAACAACGTTTTTCTCAGGGGGGCCATATTTTTCTCGGGGGGCCCACCACCAATGTTCCCTCTAAGCTGTGGAGTTGCTGCCTCGTGCTCATCCCAGCAGCAGGGCTGGCCAAGAGAGGGCTCCGTTCCGCCGCCACCTCCTTGCCTGCCCGCCTGCAGCAGGCAGCTTTTTTTGCTAAGGAGGAGGCCTAGAGGCCCCTCAGCCCATTCCCTGCCTGGATCGAGAGCCTTTTTTTTTCCAGGGGTGGCCAGAGGGAAGCTCAAATCTGGCCGGGGAGAAAGACGGCAGGAGCCGGCCAGGGGGGCCTTTGGTTCGGCTCTCCCTCCTCCCAGGCCTTCCAGCCAGCCAGCCAGCGCGCGGACTACCAACTCTTTTCTCGCCTGTTGGGAAGGGGAAAGGGGGGGGAGAGGAAATCTCGCCCCTGAGAAGTCTGTCGGCCTTCAAACCCCCCTGCCAGACCGGTTATCGCCTAATTTTAATGGTGCAAAACCACATTCAGCTGCCCCAACTGAGACTTTTAGGACACCTTTGGAAACGAAACAATTATTAGACCCTCCCTTAATGCCAGCCAGCAGCTCACAAAGTAGGATTTTTGCTCGCCAGACGCCACAGCGCCTTCAAGGGAGCCATTAATCCGCCCCCCCTCCTCCACGGCGATGGCCAAGCTGGGCTGGCTAGTGGCTGACTGGGGCTGCTGCTGGCGTCGTCGGCCCCCCCCCCCCGCGCGCACAGACCCTCCCTTAATGCCACCAACTCACAAAGTAGGATTTTTGCTCGCCAGACACCACAGCACCTTCAAGGGAGCCTGGCCGGGCTGGGCTGGCTAGTGGCTGGCTGGGGCTGCTGCCGGTGTCATTGGCACACACACACCCCGCGCGCAGACCCTCCCTTAACGCCAGCAACTCACAAAGTAGGATTTTTGCTCGCCACAGCGCCTTCAAGGGAGCCTGGCCGGGCTGGGCTGGCTAGTGGCTGGCTGGGGCTGCTGCCGGTGTTGTTGGCACCCCCCCCACGCGCGCGCAGACCCTCCCTTAATGCCAGCAACTCACAAAGTAGGATTTTTGCTCGCCACAGCGCCTTCAAGGGAGCCTGGCCGGGCTGGGCTGGCTAGTGGCTGGCTGGGGCTGCTGCCGGCGTCGTTGGCGCCCCCCATGCAGGCGCAGCTAGCGGACCAATGGGTGCGCTGTGCAAGTAACTTGGGGCAGTCAGAGCAGCACGCGAGTTCAGCGACTAGCAGGCAGGCAGCGGCTTTTGGCTTTGGGGGTAGTAAGCAGCCGCGTGTTGCTACAGCGGATGCCGTTTGGTTGCTTGGGAGGAGGGGGGAGCACAGGATCGGGGGAGGGGGCCCGCAAAACCCACGGAGGGCCGGGCCCCGTGGGCCCCAAGCAGGCTATGGGCCTGCCTCAGAGACTGACAAGATTTTCAGGGTATTATAAGCTTTCAAAAGGCAAGAACTTTTCTAACTGTTTAACAAGGGCCAGCACTATTAGATCTGAAAGTGCTGATCACCTGAATGGGGTGGAGGGACAGTTCTAAGCATCTTTCTACTGTTTTTCCTGTGTCCTGAGTCTGACTACATTTTTGTCTCAGAAACAGAAATACCAGTAACGTAAGCCTTTAAAAATAGATGTTTCAATAAGTGTGCTCAAGGAGCACATTTTGCAGGTATTACACAGGAACAGACTTGAAGACACATACAATAAGCTTTCTTTAAAAAAAAAAAAAGATGGCTATCTTCCACAAGCATTTGTAGAAACAGAATAGTCAGCTTTTGCATGATTTTTCATTATGGCTATTACAATAAAGGGAATGTGATAACAGTCACGAGTTTTCAGTAGAAAACTAGACACATGCCACATGTTGCCAAGGAGATCAAGATGTGGAAGTAGTCATGCAAAGAACAGAAAATACCTGTACCGAGCCACCATGTCTGTCAGCTGCTAGGTGAGCTCTCAAGTGATGGGGGTTGGCCTGATGGGGGTCCCAAGCTGCCCTGTGGTCTGTCGACTGTGAGTTATAATACATTAAGCATGCATGGAAGAGGAGGAATAAGAACCCAGAACATATTAAACACATCATGCTGCTAATTAACTGTATTCTACATAATAATCACAGGAGCACATGTACACACTTACACACACAAAGCAGTACATATGCATCAGAATGCAGAAAGACACATGTTTAAAGTTTTTAACTATAACAGTAATTGAAATTACTAAACAAAAACTTCAAACATCAAATCCCATGCAAAACAGGAATATCTGAGGTTGCCCTCTGGATGGAATAAGTTTTCCTTTCAATGAACAACAGCTTAGTATCACTGGACACAAAGAAACAGATTAAAGCTTGTTTGAATTATTCCCTTGAAAATTTAGAGATCACTAAATCAGTATAAACGGTCACTGTTGCTATTTTTATAAAAACAAAAGTCTAAAAATTATTTGAAAGTAGTAATGAACTTTAACTTATTGTTCATACTTTTAATAAGTGAAAATGATAATGCAGCCTTTTCAAATATAAAATTTAGAGAAAATGAAATGCTGCAAAGTAGAGTTTAAGTGCACAAGAACATTTTCACAGGCGTGAAGACTATCCTAGATCTCCTTTCACTGAACCCTACTGCATAGTTGAAAAATTAACAAGTCAAATTAGAAGAATCAAACCCAAACCCAAAACTGTAGACTTTTTTTGAAATGTGGCATGATTTTATTTCATACTCAGAACAACATTCAAAGTATGTTTAAGCCCTTCCTCAGATTATGGGATAAAACTAAGTAAGCCTCTCTCTATACTTTAATCATATTGTAAATTATACATTAATTATACCTGTTTACAGGAAAAGAAAAAAGAATGGAAAATAATTCCTTCTCTTTGTATTTATGCCAAATGTTGAGTTCTCTACCAATGCCTTAATTTGCTTGCTTTTTACTTTTTACTTTTTTTACATTCTATTTTTGTTGTTGCTGTTGTTATGTGCACACTGTAGGGTTTTTTTCTATATGGTGAGTGGGGTATGTACTTGATGTTTATATCTGTTTCTTTTTTCTATATTTAAATAAAAATTTAAGTTCTCACTGAACCCTATTGCAGGCTGCGCAAACCCAACTATTTCATAAATATAAGTTATACATAATTTTAGCACTGGCTATTTAATAGTGTCTCAGTTGGACCATGTGCCTCCCACCATTTCAGTCTGAGAAGTTCCAGCCATCCTCAGAATAGGTCTGCATTACTACCAATAAGCCTCTTGCAAACAGCCAAGCTGCTCCCACTACCTTGATCATGAAAAGCACTAGTCAGTGAGGGCAAGTTAGACTCCCATTATATACTATGCGGGCTTTTCCATCTCATTGTAAAGCCAGCCAATATATTCTATAGCTAATAGACCTCATATCTCTATAAAAGCAGGATATACTCAAATTAAAGGACATTCCAAAGGCAAACTATATTCAATGCATATTCAAATTACTGTAAGAACCTTTAAAAAATTGTGCCATAACAGCTCAACACTTAGGTTCTTCGATATCATAACAACACACAGCTCTCACAAGGGAAATCTTTTTCACTAAAACAAATCCCATAATTATTATAGCTAAGCTGAAACTATTTCCATATGCACTTATTTTTATTTCCATGAAGTTCTTACTAAGAAACAACAGCTATGGAAAATTAACATCTGAAATTTACTCTTAGGTCTCAAAGTAATATTCTCAAAAGATGAAGGTAGGGAGAAGTGTATCAGAAACGTTTGTTTATAAATTTGTTTATATACTGTTTTTCTACAAAGGTGGTCTCAAAGTGGGATTCCTCCTACCTGCTTTCATTATGGTTTGCCACTGCATCAGCACTAACAATGGCCACGGAAGACTAGCCAGCACTCCCTCTAAATAAAGTTGACATTCTGCTTTAGAAGGAACCCAGATAAGTCCTAACTTAAACAATAAAATAACTATGGTTAGCATTAGTGCTAATGTAATGCTTACTCTTGATTTAAGGAGGTGGGGAAAATTCACTCTGAAGAGCTGATCACTGAATTCTAGCTAGGACCCTTTAATTATTTCTGCACTGATCCAAGGTTTAAAACAAATATGTTTTTTCCTGAAGTATGAATAATACAGAATGAAACATTTAAATTTTCCTTTTCTAAAATAAGAAATCTAAATGTTTTGTGCAAAGCTTATTCTCAAAAAAATTCATGAACTAATCAATGCCCATTCCAACATTAAAGCTATTAAACAGCTGCTTTTGTGAAACTCACAGCACAAACACAGCGAAACTATTATTGTGGCATGTTATTGTGGGACAACATACCTGATTTTTGGACTGTTGCATCTTATCTCTGTGTGGATGTGCTTCTCTGTTGGAAGACACCGCAGGATCTGAATGGATTGAACCCACTGGAGTAGGCTACGAACAAGACGGTATGCAAATAACTAATAAAATAAAAGTGTAGGTTTTCAAAGAGTTGCTAATACCTTACTGTTGAAAGAATTGAAAACCTTACTGCAAGGGTATTTTAGCTGCTACAGAATTAACTTAAGCTAGATGCTCACCCTGCATTCTATGGAGAGAAAGAGCGACTATCATTCAAAGCAGGCTTGTCATTTTAAAAAACAAAACAAAAACAGCATCCTTAAATTGCTAGCATAGGTATATATATTGGCAAGGAAGCTAGTAACTCGTGATCCTATTTGTTAACCTCTCCTGCCCTCACATTATGTTATCTCCCAAACTTTTTTTTTGTTCACACTCTAAAGATTCTTTTCAAAGACTTGAAGGTGATATGTTATTTCTTTAAAAAGTTTAGACAGTCTCGGAAAGCACGTTTTATTAGAAGTGTGGCTGAATAATTGTTACAGCTTGATAAGCTCCGTGTTTGCAACACAGCAATCCAAGTGGCACCTAATTACCACTAGGTTACACACAATTCAAATCTATTGTGCATTTTGCTGAACACATAAGGTCATTTGGTTAAGTTTTAATGTGCACATTTTACAAGTTCACATGCCAGTACAACTGAAGGGACCAGGATTTTAAAGTGTTATCCTAATTTCTATAAATGCAATCTCATTTGCACCTTTGATTGGACCAAACAATAAAACAGAGCAACAGGAGTCAGGTACACACAATGCATTGTGAAGCGGGATATAGCAGTTAAAGTTTCTACAACTGTAGTTCCTCTCAGAAAAATAAACAGAATCTCTAATAACACCACAAGCACCAACAAACAGCCCTCTCAAAATGTTGTTTTTTTTAAAAAACACTGTTATGTCTTACCAAAAAGGGGAATACAGGTTACAGTGTGGGTTATACTGTAGGCAAGCACTCTTAATACTTTTGTCAGAAGCATTTTATAAAGAGTTGTTTAGCTGTACTCACCAGCTGCTTACCAATCCAGTCATATTCATAATCAAACATATAGCCCTTCCGATCGAACAAGTCTGTAAACAGCTTTCTTAAGTAGTCATAGTCAGGTTTTTCAAAGAAATCTAGTCTTCTCACATAACGAAGATAGGTAGCCATTTCCTCTAAATGAATAAGGAATGTTCAGTTTTGTACATTAGCAAATACAGAAATTTAAAGCTAAGGTAAATTTTAATATCCATATTGTCTTGGTTCACAGAAATATTGCAAATGATTGCTTCAAACCAGGGATGCATATATTCTACTTATTCAGATTGCCAAAGTGAGCATCTGATGGGGTTGGACAGTGCTTTATTTCAACATTCGGGTCTGCTCACTAGGGTATTATTTTGTCCACTCCTTTTCATTGCCTTCATTAGCTCTCTTCCCTTCCTTCTTGGCCCCAGTTTATTAGCCCCCTCCATGCACTTACTTTCAAAATTCTTTGAGACTTATGTTAACAGAGAAATACAATTAACAGAAATTCATGAATGTTTATTTTGTACAGTTCAGTCTGAGCACTGCATCCATTTCCAAATTAACATCAGTTTTTAACAAGGAATATAATACACATAGTTGCTGTTTCACAGAGACATTCAGGTTCAGTATCACTGCTCTACAACTTGGATAAGCAGCTCTTCATTGAACTGAACTTTCTTCTTAGTAACTAACTTCTGAGCATACCTTTCCAGTCTATGTACAGACCTAAACTGGGTTACTACCATCAATGATTAGATAGGCTCCCATCATCAAGATTTTGCCCAGCTGTTCATAAGCTATAACTTTGTCGTTTATAACTTTAGTTTGTGCCTCCATTACTAAGAGGTGAGTTGCAGTGGCTGAAGGATACCGTATTTTTTGGACCATAAGACGCACTTCCCCCCCCAAAAAAGGGGGGGGGAAGTGTGTGCGTCTTATGGTACGAATACTGCCTTCCCCCCCCCCCAAGGCCACGGAGCCCATGGGAAGGCTTGAACTTACATTTTAAACAGCACGTTCTCAGGTCCATTAAGCACATAAAAAACGAAAGTAAACCAAGCTCCAAGAGGACCCAACCAAATCACACAGAAATTAAGGGAAGAGCAGACTTTTCCATTGGGAGGGGGGGGAAGAAGGCTGAACAGGGCTTGGATCTCCAAGCCCCGTTCAGCCTTCCCCCCCCTCCCAATGGAACAGTCTGCTCTTCCCTTAATTTCTGTGTGATTTGGTAGGGTCCTCTTGGAGCTTGGTTTACTTTCGTTTTTTATGTGCTTAATGGACCCGAGAACGTGTCGTTTAAAATGTAAGTTCAAGCTCCTTTTTAACAGATGGGTGTGGGGGGGGTGCTGAGGATCTGTGGCTCTCTGCCTTGTCTCTGGAGATTTGTTTGCTGCTCTTTGAACAGCCTAAAAGCAAACTTCTCTATCTTTTGAGTGCATTGAATGACTTGTGCCTTCTTCCTGGAAAGCTGCGAATTTCTCTCCTTTGGAACTAGGGGCAGGAAATCACTGTTTGCTTGTGGGTCTAGATGTTGGGATTCATGCTACCTCTTTTGCCCGAGGGGTTCATAGGAAGCAGCTGGTCTGTTCTGAAGCACAGTGCTGGGGGGTCTGGGCTTCTCTCTAACACAGCCCTTGAAACATTTGGAAGCTTTGATGGGAGACTCTAATTTTTTTCGTTGTAGGCTGCCTGGGACATCTTGTTTGGCCTTGAGCCCTTTAACCCTTTCAGGAACTGGAATGACAGCCCCAGGGTTCAGAATATTTTTTTCCCTGTTTTCCTCCTCTAAAAACTAGGTGCGTCTTATGGTCAGGTGCGTCTTATGGTCCGAAAAATACGGTAATCTTAGAAACTGAATCCAAGGTATTTCTTCTAAGACCCTTAAGCTAACGGATACAATGTGTACAGTGGCATGACTGTTGGATTTATACGTGGGAAACTCAGGTGTCAAATTCTCTGCTCAATCCCAAAACTCCTTGTGAAGGAATGAAGATATAGGCAATGGGAACCTATTCAGCAACCACTGCATTCATTTCAGAAGTCTCCCCAAGGAATTGCCATACAGCTCTTACCAGCCACACCTGCAAGGTCAGCTTTTATAAAAGCTATTATAAGCAACTAAGCACAGCAGACAACTCACAACTTCTCTTATACAGCAGGCAAAGAAGAAGAAGAGAAGAAGAGATTGGATTTATACCCTGCCCTTCACTACCCAAAGGTGTCTCAGAGTGGCTTACAAACTCCTTTCCCTTCCCACAACAGACACCCTGTGAGGTAGGTGGGGCTGAGAGAGCTCTTGGCAGAAACTGCTCTTTTTCATGGACAGCTCTTATCAGAACTACGGCTTGCCCAAGGTCATCCAGCCAGGTGCAAGTGGAGGAGTGGGGAATCAAACCCGGTTCTCCCAGATTAGAGTCCGCGCACTTAACCACTACACCAAACTGGTGTAAAGGAATAAGTAAGGGAAACTGGTGTAAGGGAATAAGTAAGGGAAACTGGTGTATGGGAATAAGTAAGGGAAAAAAGAAACACTACCTCCCTTCCACTAATATTTTAATGGTAACTTGATCAAGATAGTGCTAATGAGAAACTGCACAGATATGTGTTTGACAGGACAAACAGGGACTATTTGAATGTCACTCAGTGATCAATTCTAAAATAGAAATGTGTCTATATTTGTTTTTAAGATTTATTCTTCAAATTTCTACTCCGCCCTCCCAGCCAAAGCCAGCTATATAATCAGTACTTTAGTGATATGGATTTACCTGGAAAATTTTCACACAGTACTTCTATGGGAGTTGCTCTCTTTGTGTCACCAATTTTCTGATATCGTTCTTTCAGCGTATCTGCCTAAATTTGAAGAGACATTAAACTGATTGCTACAGAAGCACTTTACAAAATAGTAATATTTGAGGAAACCAGAAGGATTTCAAAGAATTCATCCCCTACCTTTAAACCCTGCCACGGAAGGCTGCCTCTTAAAAAATACATGAACATATGACCTAAAGCTTCCAAATCATCTCTTCTACTTTGCTCTGAAAAGGTAAATTGAACATATTAACAACCAAGTCCAAATATGTTATATAAGCAATTACAAAAAATACAGTTAAACATGAATGTTTTGTACTTCTACAGCTTTGTTATGCCTGAAAATATGTAATAAGGAAGTTATCACTTACTGTGAAAGAGTCATCTGATTTGAAAATGCTCTTTTAAAGCATAATACGATCAAAGAACTAGTTTATAAAAAGGCCCAACTACTGAGCTACACTAGAGGCCAATGGCAATAGAGGGGCATGGTTCTGAAGGCACAGGGCATATCTTCTCCTTTGCCCATCCCCTCCTGAATGCAGAAAGGATCCAGGCTTGTCTGCCACCTTCAGAATCTAGTACTCTTTTCATGATTTAAAGATGTGAGTCCAAAAGGCAGAATGTAGTTTTAGTATTTGGAAAGCAGCAGGATGGTGGTGGTAGATTTATGCATGCTGCCTTCAGGAAAAACTATGTATCTTTCCATGGCTGTATTCTGAAGGTGGAATGGCCAATGAAATGTACAGAAGCAGAAAACAGAACTGCATGCTGTCATGTTTGTGGAGTTGTCTTGAATCAGACTTTGATGTCCTTATTTATTTACTTCATTTACATATGGTCTTTCTCCCCAATGGGGACCTAACATAACTTACATCATTCTCCTCTACACTATTTTATCCACATAAAAGTGCTCTGGGGAAGGTTAGGCCTGCCCCAAGGTCACCCATCAACCTTCCATATCAGAGTGGGGATTCAGATAGGGGTCTTCCAGATACTAGTATGACATTTTAACAACTATACAAACATTGGCTTTCAGTAAGAAGATCCAAAGCTGGAAAGCTCATCTGCAGTTTTCAATATGCTGACTGGCTGAGCCATTTCAAAGCTACAGTGCTCATTGTATCTTCTTAGAAGACTGCAAAATCTATGCCCCACAGCCTTTTTTAACATGGGACGATTTCATGAAAACTGAACTAAGTAGCAAGCAAGCTATAATGTTGGCTGTTTTTTTCTTGCCCTCTGAAAAGGAGGAGGATCAGATGTGCTGCACATGGGGAAAGTGTGCACTGTGCATAGGACAGAAATAAATGGAAGTCTCAAGCACAGGAGGCTGACAGTTATCCATTGAAATTTTCTTTGCAAGGATAAAACAAAAATGTTAATATTTAAATTAATTCAGCATGTATTTTCACACAGTACCACTACAGATAGTATTTAAGTAGATTATCGGTACAGGATCCTAAGAACCACACTATTCACCCATGTCACCAAAGGTATCATAAAATTACTCCTAAATTGGGTAATTCACATCTGGTTCCATACCCCCTTAAATGCTTGTACAGATCAAAGACAAACATGCCTTCATGGATTATACCTTTGCTAAACAATACAAACACTGAATATAGGCATCCTATACCCAGTGCAAGAAAAGAATGACATTAGCTTCTTTTACATAGTAATATATAAAAAGTAATACATGTTTTAGAAAAACACAAACATTTGACAGTTAACAATGAAACTGAATCAAATTATTTTAACATTAAAGCAGCATATTGTATTATGGTACTGAAATACAACATTGTCACATGGAAAGATTCTATTTCCCTACCCTGGTATATGTTATGACTGAACACAAACGTTGTTATGTGAATGAATCAGAGCCCATCTAGCTTCCCTCACAGTTGCCACTAATTAAAATATTACACCATGTCAGCAAACCAAAGACAGTCATTCCAAGCCACAAACAAGGGTTTGCTGTCTTTCCTCCCAAAACAGGATTCCAAACCCAATGATCCTTCAAAACTATTCAAGTAATAAACCTCAGCTTTTGATTACATCTGAACCAAGCCATTTGCATTTGTGTCTCTGAAGTCTAAACAATGATGGCTAAGACTGCAGAAGTGAAATGCTATGGCTTCTTTATGACTGTGTCAAGGCTTGTATGTGGTACAACGGTGCTGCGAAGGAACTGAAACACACACAAAGCATCTGTGAATGGTTTGGTCTGGCCATTAGTGACCTCTAACACCATGACAGGACTGAGCACAGGAATGACCCGTGTAGGTGAAAGGAACCATATACATATTTTAATAAATAAAACTCCTTGTGAAACAGCCCACAAAAATGAAAAATAAACAGTCATTTATAAAAACATGTTCTAGCTATGCTCTTACTGGGATGAATATCTAAATCTATCACACAAAAAATTTCAATTAAAAAAGGTACTCTGCAAAAGTGATTAGTGTTTACCATAGTACAGTTCTCATAAAGCTTGCAAAGCTGCTAAATTTGAACACATACCTTTTCCTAAATGTGTATTTATACTCATGTATCTAGCGGTTCCTGTAAGGCTTTTGTGTTCTCGGTATGGTATGTGCTTCTTTGTCTCTGGATCTATATATTCTTTTGCCAAACCAAAATCTATAATATGAATAATTTGTTGGGATTTGTTTCCTGGTCGTCCTATTAAGAAGTTTTCAGGTTTTACATCTCTGTATATTAAGTTCTTTGAATGAACATATTCCATTCGAGAAATCTATTAAATAGAAAAGAAGGATTTTTTAAAAAATAAACAGGACTGTAATAACAAAAAAATCAAGTCATACTACAGCTTTTGTCTTGAAGGAAAGTATTATGTGCCAAATTAAAAATGGAAGTTTATCTCTTATCAAACCTTAATACTTTGATTTAGGCTACAAGAGCACAGGTTATAATCATCAACATTTATACACCACTCTCAGCATTCTAAGCACTTTGCATACAACTGTCCTGAAAAAAGTCAGTATTATTATGACCATATTGCAGACTGGGGGAGGGGGGTTAAGAGACAACAGATTGTCCATCAAGTGAGTTTGTGACAGAGATGAAGTTTGAGCATTGAACCTATCAGATCACTGATTATCATCTTACCCATTATATGTCATCAAATCACATCCCTAGTAATTATCTACTTATTGTGAATATAATCCTTAGTACATTATATTGCTAGCAAATAGACTATGATATGCAACCCTATTACAATAAAAATAATTTTTATTCTGTACTCTCCCCCCCCCAATATTAAAATACTAAAAGGTTATAATTTGGGAAGCAATTTGGGGGTAAATAATACATCTACCTCCCAAAAACAAGCCCAGAACAATGTAACAATCACTGATTCTTCTAACTCACATTTACTCGCTGGACTGATAGAAAACCAGAATAATCAACCTGGAAGAGCTCAATTCAGAAATCTATATAAATCTGTCTGTTGTATTAAGCTGTGACTTTTCAAAAGGCTGCATCCCTTACCCCCTACCAGTTTCTGTATTTAAGCAATATAAGTACAGATTTGCAGAATACTCATAGGTTTTATTAGGCAACAGTGAGTTAAGGCAGTATGGGAATTAGGGATTAGCAGATTAAATTCTGATTGACTACAGCAAAATAAAGCAATTCAGCAAAATTTCAATTACCTACTGAAAGCTCTACTTGTATATGTCCAGCATTTGAATTTATTAAAGTACAAGCATTTTCTTCTTCAGGCATCTTCAAGTATCAATATGAAATAAAGAAAAATATACGGCAGCACAATCCTGAAATAATTGAAAACGATAGCATATCCTTTCTTTTTGCATATGCTCAAAGAATCTCCAGTTAATGTTGAATTGAAGACCATAAAAACAATAGGAACTATTACTTACCAACTGTATGGCTATCATAAGAACAGTTTTCAGAGAAAAAGTCCTATCACACAAGTCAAATAAATCTTCCAAACTAGGTCCCAGTAGTTCCAGCACCATGGCATTATATTTGCCACAAGGGCCAAAATAGTAAACCTGAGGTATTCCATCTAGAAAAAAGTGAAAAGTAACATTAGCTTCAACACCTTTAAACTTACACAGAAGTACAAAATCTATGTCACATGTCAACTAGATCATATTTAAGGTTTACATCCATCTATTTTCATAGGCTTTATCACCACCAAAATTCTTCTGGAAAATGCTGCCAAGTATTAGAAAACACGTAATTCTAACAATTATTAAGCTTTTATTTTGCCTTTCACAGTAACTATGAAATATTGTACTGTAATATTAGGACTTTTTGGTTTTCTCGAGAGTATTCTGTAGTTTTAGAAGTATGTATATTTAAACTGTGGCTTAATTTGCTATACCAGTTTAGTAGGTTGGTAATATGCATACACAAACTACACACTGAGATTTCTGAAATCCAACTTGGTACCTTTGTGTATCTAGCACATTACTTTGCTAATGGTTGTTATTCAACAATACTCAAATTATAATTGCAACTGTGCACTGGAATATTAGTACTGAAAAACCTAATAAACATAACACCTCTCAGTACATGAATTCAGTTCAGATGCTTCCTCTCCTACTTCCTTGTTCAAAATCAGAGAGGTGTTGTGTGATCTTGAGAATGAAACGTAACTTTCACTGTGATCAAATAATGAAATAACATCAGCTCCAAGAGACTGATTCTCCAGTAAGCTTCCTGACTAAGCCTCATACCCTAGGCCAGAGGTCCCTAAATGTTATTGGCTAATATGAAATGAAAATGGCAAAAGGACAAATTCTAACTTTACCACTATGGGCCTAAGAGATAAAACCAGGGTTGCCAGGTCCCTTCATCACACTGATGGGAATTTGGGGGGCGTTCTGGGGGTCGGTGGGGATGTCAGTGCATCGGCGACATCAGGGGCAGCACTCTGCTTTTTGGGCAAAACTATGTTAAAAACAGCCTCAAACCATAGAGTTTTGCCCAAAAAGCAGAGCGTCCCCCTGACATCACCAATGCACTGATGTCACTTCCAGGTGATGTCAGCGTGTTGCGCACGGCATCAGGATTGGGGGGAATTTCCTCCCACTGGCCAGCTAGCCAGCAGCAGGAAGGAGCATGCAAAAGTGGGGAAATCCCCCACTGCCACCTGGGGAATGGTATCCCTAGATAAAACATGGTAGTATATTTCTACACATGGAACAGATTGGTAGACCAGATGCTTCTATAATTCCAAGTAACTCAAACAGTAACTGAGTCCATATACTTAATCGAAATCTATCTACCACATACAAATGGCTAGAGTTATGATATTAATGGTGTCACAGGCTTGAGCTGCTTTTAATGAATAGTCTGACATACACATCCGTTTGCTGTCTGATATAACTCCCTAACTTTCTTCATTGAGCTATAAACATGCCTAGACAAAAAAACTACATTGGAATATTCAATGCATAGCTACACCTTTCTACAAAAGTTCAAACTCAGGTACCCAGAATTTAAATCTCTTCAATGACAAATGTCATCCAAATAATATTGTCAGTTGCCCCAGACACCTGCCTTACTAAATTCAGAGCATCAACATAAAATGGACCATTAAAAATAGGCTCATTTGTTTGGGTGATTGACTAGTTTTCTTTGGACGTAGAAGCCAGTTCAAAAATTAAGAAGCCCAGAACCATCTATATCAAATACATTTTTTCTCTTCCATATTAAGCAAGCTTAATGCTGCCTCTTAGTTTTAAACAGGGTTGTCAACTGGCATGGAGAAAAAGCCCTTTCCTTTTAAGACAGGATTAATGGGATGTTATTTATCAGGTGATGTTATTTACTTCCAAGACACAAAAAGCATCAACAGTCCATTTCCACATGTCAAGCCTCTATTAAAGGGCCAGGAAATTTTTCTCCACACTAGTTGACAACTCTCAGTTCAGCATTTTCAGCAGGTGAGGCCCTATTCTAAGAGCCAAGAACCTCAGTTAGTCGTGGAAAACAGGGTGTTTACTGAAGCTGGCCCAAGGCTCTGAAATGCCTTCCTGAATAAGGTGCAGAGTTATTTCTTCCCTATCTTTGTCCAGATAGGGTGCAAGCTGTTTTGTGTGTGTGAAGATGTTTTGCTGAAGAGGCACACCACAGGAAATACTTGACAACTTTTGCACAACTCCTTAGTTCCCTTCCCCTACAGGAATTAAGCCTATGTACTTGTCATAGGAATGAACACACATTCTTCCTCTGTTTTTCCCTACCCCCATCTTCTCACCCCTCTGTCATCTTCCTTGTCTCCAATTTAAGACTGTAAGCTCCTTGCCTTCTTGTGCTCTGTTGCTCTGACTGTTCTATATAATAAAAAACTACCATTTGATACAGCTGAATGTAAACAAGCAGGGTCAGTGGTTCCTAATGTGGGTGGTTTTTCAGTGGGATTACCTACAGGGACCCTAAGAAACAATGGGGTGGAGAGCGGGCACAGTAGGTGGGCCCATTTGACTGCATTGTTCGCTTTTTTATGACTGACCAGGCTACAGCCTAGAGCGTAACACCTTTCTTGCTTCTTCTTGAAAATTTTATTGCTGTTATTGCTTTCACAATTGTTTCCTTTGGTCACATTTATTTGTATTTACAATTCTGAGTTGTCACAAGCAGTATTCCCTCTAAGCTGAATTACTGTGAGTTAGTTCAGTTTTTCAGCCTCCGGCTCACGCGTTTTTGTCTTAGCTCAGGAAGGATGGCTCCAGAGCAAACTAATTTATGCAGTAGTCATATTGCTCGCTCACAATTTTAATGCCAGTAGCTCACAAAGTAGAATTTTTGCTCACAAGACTTAGAGGGAGCATTGGTCACAAGTTACAAGATAGCTAACTATTGGTAACTGCTACTGATTTTCTTATAAATTAGTTATATATCTGTGATAGGTGAAGGTTTGTGCATGTTTGGTAAGTAAAGGTAAAGGTTCCCTTGCTCGAAAGCCAGTCGAATCGAACTCTAGGGTTGCGGTGCTCATCTCTGTTTCAAAGCCGAAGAGCCAGCGCTGTCCGAAGACGTTTCCGTGGTCATGTGGCCGGCATGACTAAACACCAAGGCGCAGGGAACGCTGTTACCTTCCCACCGAAGTGGTACCTATTAATCTACTTACACTTTCTTGCTTTCGAACTGCTAGGTTGGCAGGAGCTGGAACTAGAGATGGGAGCTCACTCCATCATGCAGCACCCGGGTCTCGAACTGCTGAACTACTGACCTTCCACAGCCTGCAGTTCAGCGTCTTAACCACTTGAGCCACTTGAGCAGGGTTTGGGAACTGTTGGCCTAAACTTATGAGTTCCAGTGGGATAGCCACGTTAAATCTGTGTCAACAAAAACCATACAGGACCTAATAGACCTATGTATTGCAGTGTAAGCTTTATACACTCAAGCCTTTTTTTGTTTAAACTAATGTTGTAAAAGAGGACAACTGCTACCACTAGGTCAGTCAGTCAGTTTTTATTCAATGAATAACCAGCACAATTCAGTTAAAACAGTCTAAAATCTCTAGGATTCATTAATAAAACATTTATAAACCCATCTGCACTCATATGCTACCACTAGGTGGCAACCTCACTTCCAGGTTTGTCTGTTCTCACTCCCACTCTTGGAGGGAAAGTCTCTTACTTTTGCCCACCCCACCAAGCACACCCCACCAAGCACAGCCACCTGCTTGCCTTCGACTTCTCCCTAGTAGCAGCAGGAGAGAGCAGAGGTTCCCAACAGAGGCACAGGAGAGCTAGCAGCAACTGAACACTATTTGCAGTGGACTTCATATCCTAGCAACAAAGTAGATCTGTCCTAGAAGTTTTGCATGGCATTTCTTTTTAGGGCTGACACCCCCTTCCCACTCCACCTTCTTTTACATTCTGTAACAGAGTTTATTGGCTGAAAGCCATCAGAGCTTTAAGTGTCATGAGCAAGCTTCAGATTGTAATGGCAATTTAAGCAAGGTCATTAAGCAAGGTCATTAACAAACCATACATTTGATTATGGAGTCATTTACTTAAAAGCAAGGGCAGGAGTGAGAGCTGCTTGCTCCTTTGTCTTGCTCAGTTAGGGGCACATGTAATTTGGCAGCAGAATGTTTACTTCTAGCCATCTGCTAAAAAGTGCAAGCATCTCCAAATCAGCCTGCTTTCCAACCGTGCTATTATCAATATATTTAATAGTCAATAAGGCCCCATCTGTAGATACTTAAAACCATGGACTGGGACTACACTGAGAGAAGAAAGATTCTTCTCCAAACTTTGGGGAACCCTTAAAAGGGGGGGGGGCTAATCCCCCAATATAGAGCAGAAGGACTGTGAGTTGTTTGTTTCCACACACCATCTCCAAAAAACATGCAACCCCAAATTCAACATATATATAAAATACAAATAGCTGTTTGCAGCTGAATGCTCACACTACTCCTGATGTTAATGAGAACACACAGTATCTTGAAACTCCATTCTAATCAGTTCACTATCACTCCTTGTTTGGGCTGCTGCTATATAGTTACAGAGAAACAATACACAAAGCAAATGGTAGCAGATTCAGCTAGGCATATCTAATGGGAATCAGAGAAAGAACCAATACCTTTTGGTTACAACCTCTCAAATATTGGGGATTTGGATTAACTTCTAAATTTAAACTAATTACAGATTCCATGCACTATGGACTAGATAGATGGACAAGAAATGTATGCGTTCCATTTTTTCTTTCTTTCTGGGCTTCACCAGACCTTTTGTGTTTTTCCCACAGTATCTGAGGCAGCATAATAATAATAATTGTGTGTCCTCAAGTTGCAACCGACCCATGGCAACCCCAGGACCATGGGGTTTTCAAGACAATAAGAGGAGCAGAGGTGGTTTTGCCACTGCCTTCCTCTGCATAACAACGCCAGTCTTCCTTGGTGGTCTCCCATCCAAGTACTAACCATGGCCAACCCTGCTTAACTTCCAAGGTCTGATGAGACTGGGCTGGTCAGGGCTATTCAGCCTGTTGGGATAGTGTAAGTTACTAAAAATCAACAGCAGCACTGCCTAAGTTTCTCAGAGGATGCTGTGTGCCACACTGTTTCACAGTGACACAACACACATGTAAAAGCCAGCCCACTCAGCTGAATTCATAGGACACAAGGGCAGTGTATTCTATGCATACCAACTACCTAAACAAGTTGTATTGAGCTTTGGTCTCAATACAATATTTTGATACCGTTCACATAAGTCCAAACTTGCAGCCACATCCAGTAATAGCCCATTGGTCCCTTCTACTCCACAAAGGGTCCTAGACAAGGGGACCCAGGAAGAGTTGCTTAACTCTTGCAAGCGGCTTTAACTGTCACCTGACAACAGACACATGCTTTCAAGGCAGGCCTGTAGCTAACGTGGGGCCCATGGGGTCAGACCCCCAAGTGTTTCTTCTGGGCCACCTCCCTCCCAGGGAGGCATTTGGGTTCCAGGGAGCAGTGCTCTCCTGGCGGTTCCGGGCACCCCCTCGGGAGCTCCACAAGTCTGGGCCACCACAACCCCTCCCCACCCTGACAATGGAGCCCAGCCGCGCCAGGTCCTTAGGATGCTGCTCTGGGACATGCTCAGACTACCGTGCACCTGCAAAACAATGCTCCCTCCAGGGAAAGCCGGGAGGGAGTTGAGCAGGCGGATGCACCAGCTGCCGGGGAGTCCTTCTGGGGCTTTGGGAACAATCCCTAGATTGCCTTTGTTAGGGAACCACCGCCGTGCACGCCCATGCGGATGTGCCACCTCCCCAATGTGTGTGTGAGAAAGAGAGCATGCAGAATGTCTCCCCCAACCTCCCTGCACACGCATGCACCACAGCTGAGTGACCTGAAGGTCAGGCTTGGAAGAGGAGAGGAGATCCAAGGAGGGCGTGATCCGGTGCTTGCGCCTTCTTCCACTGCGGATTGCGAGATGCCCTGGGCTGGGTTAGCTGCTGCCACCACCCCCGGCCCCCTCCCAAAAAAATCCCTAGCTATGGGGCTGTTTCAAGGTAAGCATTGGTCTGGAACATTGTGAGGAATAAAACCAATTTAAACAGTTAGTGAACTAATTATACACTGGGAAGCAAAGTATAACCCTTAATCTCTGCCATGTACTTGTGACCACTAATTTATACAAAGGCATTAAACAGATCAATATGAGACACGCCATAAATATTAATTTAAAAGCTATTTTTTATAAAACTATATTTTATTAAAACTAATATGTAATTTACTATTCCTTTCTTAAGTTTAATTCAACCAATAACTTGCTAGATTATACTTACCTCCAGATCCTAATTGCTTGTAGAATCTGTATTCCAAGTGCAGCTGTGGTGCCCTAGACTTCATTGGCTCCTGAAGAAACCAAAATATTTTAGATTTTAAAAAAAGACTTCTGTGAAACACCTACATGAATATGAAATTGACTAAGAAAAATAAAAGTCATTGTACTAGTGTTTAGTAAATCGTTGAAGGGAACCAGACAGTGAAACCGAGACTGATTCCAGTGTCCCTGTGCCTGCACTTCTATTCATCCGCTGTTTTCCCTGGTTTCTGCAGATGAATTCATCTTCCCAGGTGCAAAAACACAGTTTGCCCCCTCTTGCTGCGCAGCATCAGAATCCCGTTTTTGGGAAGTTTTTCCAATCCAAGCATTGAACCCACGCCAATTTAGTGGGGGAATATTTGTTCACCCAGTGTTTTGCAGCTCTAGGTTCACCCTCTCCTCCTCTCCACATCTGCATGTTCCATCCACCAAGCTCACATTAACGCGCAACAGTTTTCAGTTAATTAGCTTACTATTTCCAATTCTTTTCTGCTGTTCATTATAGCAGATAGTGCTGTGACATGTTAGCTTAAAGTGCCTATCTAGTAACCAGAAGATTGTACAATCAAATCTTGGCTGGGATTCTGATTTTTTTAAAAAATTTGTGTTTGAACACAATTTTAGCCATTCTAGCCTGTTCAGTTATTTTCTTTAAATGTTTTTAAAATAAATGTGAGAGTGCATCAAGGGAGGAATGCAATTTTGGCCATTATAGCCTGCTCAGCAGCCTGCATTTCTCCAAAGCATCACATTTGAAAACGTGGCTGACATCAGTCACAGACCTTCACCTCCCCGATGTTAGATCGGTTCTGTAAGATTTTTAAAAACGTATTCCAGGCAGTATGGAGAGTCTGCCTGACAAAGATCTGTTCAAACATTTATCCTGCCTCATTTTGCTTTGCTGAAAAGACACACTCCCAAGTCACATTTTCCCTCCCAGCTCATGACAACCAGTCAGTTTGGATTCCTTGGAGCACACACACACACACAAACACACACAAATACATACACAGAGGCACAATCTAAGTAAATGATGAAAAAACTGCAGCAACAATGAGACAGGGAGGGCGGTAGGTGGGGTCAGCACGTATGACTGATGACAGTGGGGAGGGAAAATAGGTCACGTCACAAACATGCTGCATGACGGGAGGCAGTTTTGCCCCCATTCGAATTGTGGAACTCAATCAGCAGGTCGGACACTGGAAAAACAATGAGGAAGAAGCCCTAATGCTGAGCAAGTGAAGCAAATTCTAAGCTTCACAACTCACAGATAAATTAAGGTAACACTGTATGGCAGAAAACCTCCAATGCTTACAGCTTCGATATGTTGTCAAAGGCTTTCACAGCCAGAGTTCCTTGTCATAGATTTTCCGGGGTTTATAGCCTAAGACCACGGCCATACAGCCTGGAAAATCTACAACAACTAGCTTACGATTCATTTTTGCTTCCCATAAAAGCAGACAGCAAATTTGATTTCCTAGATTTTTTTAAAGCCCCCGGAGGGCATTTTTTATTGATTTTTTCCACTACAAAAAACTACAACAGAAAAAAGGAAGGGGAGAAACTACATATATAGGAGAAAGTAAACAACCCACTACTAACTAAAAACCCAAGAGAGGAGATCCTCCTACTAGCTTAGATACATCAAGTCTTCTCATCGTTGATCCCTTTATAAACTGAGTCAAACATTTATAGCCCTTTTCCCTTAAAGTTTAAATTTAACTGTCTAGTAACAGTACCCCCAACCATCCCAAAACCAAAATTCTCAAAGGACCAATTCAGAGTCCTTCAGCCTTTACTTCTTCTTTTCCCTTCTCTTCCGCAGCTTATAGGGACTTGGGGCTGCCACCCCTTGTTCAGACAGAGAGTCCCCTCTGGAAGAACCAGTTTCCAGCTTGCCACTGGACTTGCTGTCTTCTTCTTTTTTCCCGTCCTCTGACCTTCCCAGCTGAACCCTTATAAATTCTTGAGCTTTCAGAACAGAGTCAATCTTTTCTTTTTTATCTTTGATCTTAAAAGTTACACCTTCCGGAAATAGCCATTTATATCCAATTGAGTTTGTTTGAAGAAAAAGCACAAGTTCTTTGTATTTCTTTCTGCGTTGTCTTACTTCAAATGGAATATCCTTTAGCGTTCTGATGGTGTTTTCCCCTGCTTTCAGGGGTGTTCCTGCAACCGCTTTCAGGATAGCATCCCTGACATGCCTCTTCGAGAATCTTACTACAATTTCCCCAGGCAGATTATTTTTCTTTATATATCCTGAATATGATCTGTAAACCACATCCATATTGTTGAGCAATGATTCTGCCTTAATTTCTGATACTGGGGCTAGTAGTTCACTCATCAGTTCTTTAAGATTCTCCCCTCTGTTCTCTGGCATGCCCTGGAAGCGCAGGGCCATGTTAGCCTTATCCATTTGAACTTGCAGCATTTGATCTTCCAAGGAAGTTTGTTTCTTTTCCAGCTTTTGCACTTTCTTCTTCACTTTCTGTATAGTTGCAGCCACTTCCTTTACCTTCTTGGCATCTTGCTTCATTATTTGTATTAAATCGTTTATTTGTGTTTGTTGTGCAGTAATGCCTTGTGTAACCACTGACATTTGTTCTTTGAAGTTATTCAGCTGTTCCAGTAGAGGGCACATGCAGTCAGCGACAGCCTTTTCCGTCTCACTGGTAGTTTCCGGTTTTGGGTTCCCCGGCCCTTTTGCTTTCAAAAGTCTTTCTTTGTCCCTCTCCCCCGCCATCTTTATCGTTTGTTTACTTTCGCAAACGTTTCAAAAGTCTCTGAATGTGCGCTTGACCGCTTGGACTCACTTTGGTAAGTACTTCTAGACAGCTTCCCTCGCGTTTTCTTCCGCTCCCCCCCTCAATCGCTCAAAAGTTCATGCGCATGGGAGGCATCCCTCCCCCGCTTGTTTTATCTCCCATTCAGTGGGGTGGGGAGCTATCTTTTTCTCTTTAAACACTACACGATTGACTCGTGTTCATAATCGGTCATTCGACCTTGCTTTTATTTCGTTTCTGCCGCATGATCTCCTGCACTCAGCCCGGTCAGCGTCACTAAGCCCATTTGGTCTCGCAGTACGGAGAACCATTGGAATGAAGAGGTGGCTCAATTCTCAGGCATTCTGCCCTCGAAGAGGCAGCCTCTTATAAGTTCCATGGCCAGGGTCCCTTCGCCAGGCCCCTGGGGGGATTTGCGAGGCTGCGCACCCCCTTCTTCGGCTGGAGTGCAGCTTCACCCCCGGGAGGTCCGGGAGGTGAGTCTGCTAGCGCACCGCCATAAACCGGAAGTCCCTAGATTTTGTTTATCCCACAATAGCAACACAAGCGGAGACCATAGTACTCACAGGAAGGAATCTCATCCCCCCGCCCTGCTCATTTACTCACAGAGCTGCCACTTCTGTTGGCTTGGCTCAAGCAGTGTCTTGGGCTTCTGCTCTCTCCACATGGCAGCAACTCCATAGAGATCCATGAAAAAACCACCCTTCCTCCCCACATGCCTGCAGTCACTTCATACTCCCCCTTTCCCCACACTCTGCCTGCTCGCCCACCCAGCTCTTCCCGCTGTTGCCTATCCACTGCCCCTCCCCGCTCCCCCTGCTTGCCTGTCCCTCTCCCTGCCACCTTGCCTGTCCACCTGTCACCCTCCCTGCCCACCCCTCAACCAATCCCCTCTCTGCCTGCCACCCTGACAACTGCTCTGACCCCCCCCCACACACACACACTGCAGAAACTGGGAAGAAAAAAAATAACTCTCACTCTACCCTCCTCCTCCTCCACCCACCTGTAGTTCTGCTGTCTCTGCCACAAGTCTCACAAATAAAAGTATCCCATGAGATCACAGCAAGGTAGGAAGGAGGAAATGTGTGCCTCCACAGCAAACACCTTGATGAACAATAGTTACAGGTAAGTGCAACACTGTTTTCATCTTCAGTCTTCTGTGCAGTATCACAATGGGAGACTACAGAGCTTCGTAATGTGGCATTGGGGTGAATGTCAATGGAACAAGGAGTGCAGTCCTGCTTTGCCAACTGCTGAGTCTCTCCTCATATTGACATCCAAAGAGTAATGTTTAACAAACGCAGGGGTCATTTCCTGCCAGAGTGCACCAGAGCGGCGCTCCGGCAGAAAGGAGCCCAGGGGCAGGCACATGCAGGAAGCCCCCCCCCCTGCCACCTTTCCCGCCGAAAGAAGCCCAGCAGCTCCCATGGTGCCCAGCACAGCAGCCAGCCCCTTCTTACCCTCCCTCCCACCCAGTGCACGCTCACATCCGAGCGGTGCAGGGTCCGGCCCGCTGCAGCCAGTGGGCACGAGTGCGTGGGCAGAAAGCACCGCTGGGGAAAGGAGGACAGCTGCAGGGCAGGCGTGTGGCTTCTCAGGAGGCTCACACGCTGCCCACCACACTGAGGCCTCTCTGCGGATGGTGCAGGACTGCCAGACGGCACACCCTGCTGCTGCCAGCCCTTTGGGAAAGCCCCTTCCCAGCCCAGGGGCACGGGGGCTCAGCCTTGGGTTGACAGTCCAGGCTCTGGGAATGGCCAGCTCTCCAGAAAAGGGTGGCTTCCCTCAGTTTATCCCATGATGGAGCGACTCTCCCGTCCCTCTTCTTGGATGAGACACCACTTGGTGAGAGGCAGCACCCGTTTGCCTGCCTCGAAGAAAGCTGGTCTGCGGCAGACCACCTGTGCATTCCCCCAGACCTTTGCCTGTAAGCCTGGGCTCTCTACGGCTCGCTCGGTACAGCTCGATCAGCATACCTTTGCCTCCAACAAAGGAAGCATCTACTCCTCCCTGCTCAACCTCGTAGCCGGGTTAGGCGCTCTCAAGTAATTCTGCGTCGCCTCCTGGCATGGTTTCTCGGCTTCCTGGGGGGGGGGGGGTTGTCGGTTGTGTTGGTAGCCAATGCCCTAGCCTGGTACACTGTTACTGTAAGTGATCTTTCACGCTGGGTGGGGCTTGAGCACACGTCTATTGTCTACCATCTGTAGCCATCTCACCTGTTAAGTCCTGGCTTAGAGGTTGCAACTAGGTCAGCAACTTCCCTGGCAACCACTGAAAGGCTGCCCCTATCTTGGTCCAACTTTTGCCTTTCAGTGGAATTTAGAGGAAGACTTTTAGTCTTGCTAGGACTTAGAGGTGTGTTAAGCTTATTGTGTACTCTTGCTTTAAATGGATTAGACTTTAAACACTGCCTTGGCTCTGATGCTGTCATTTTGAGCATCTTTTGTACTTGTCAGAAACCTGCAGCTGTTTTTGGGTTTCTAGAGGAGCAGGGTGGGGGGAGATTATGGTCTTTCTGAAAACTTTTGAAGGAATGCCTTGTCTTGGACTCAAGGGAAAGTGGAAGATAGTTGAATTACTGAGCAGTGTGGGGTGTTCTAGTGGCTCTGTCTGCCACTCAACCCCCAGGTTGAAGACCACAACTCTAGATCATTGGGTTTTGTTTAGGCAAAAATTAGCGGATGTGATTTCGTTTTTGTTCTAGATCCAGACTTGTCAACATTATTTAATTAAAAATGGATAACCTGCTTTTCCTCTCTGAACCTTGCTGTGGATAAAATGACAGTGGATAAAATGGCAGTGATATAAAACCCACAGTCAACTATAGCAGAGGGGAAGGCTGCCAGTCAAATAGAAAAGGAACACTAAAAGCACCTCAGCCATCAATGCCAAGGAGAATAAAAATATATTGACCAGGTATCCTGATATCCCCCCTCTTTACCTGACATGGGTGGTTTGTTTGTTTCCCCCCACGTGTGCTATCAGGTAGGCTCACCAGCTCTGAGTTGGGAAATACCTGGAGATTTTTGGGGTGGAGCCTAAGCGGTGGGTGTTGCCTTCTGACACACTTCCGGTGATGTCACAGGGTGTGACATACGCAGGGCCGGGTTTATGTATAGGCTGAGTAGGCTGAAACCTAGGGCCTCTAAATCTAGGGGGCCTCCAAAGCCCTACCCCCCAAGCGGGCAGTCTCCCCTCTCCCAAAATTGCAAACCCAAGACTTCATGCGAGGGCAGGGCAATGCGGGCCCAGCAACTATGAGACTCAAGGCCAGCCAGTGGGGCCCCAGTTTACAGCCAAAGTCTGCAGAATCTTAGAGATATAAATAAAATCCATCTAGATTGCCCTGGTGCGGAGGCCCCCTTAGGAGCGGCCCACAGGGCCCAATTTGGCCAAATTGCTTCAATTGCCTTAAGGCCAGCCCTGATGAGACTGTGCAGGGGTTGGACCAACAAGCCCTGCCCTTTCTATTCAGAGTACAGACTCCAGGACTCCAGAGCCAGCATCTCAGAGTCAACAACCAGCTGCACAGCCTTCCCCAGCTCAAGGGTCAGGTCAGTAGTGGTATGTGCTGCACTTTAATCAGTGGAAGAGTGTGAGTGGGGGGCCGGCTGGGGCAGACAGACCAGGCAAGCAAGCTCTCCCAAGTCCCTTCCATTCCTTCCCTCCTCCTTGGCTTGAACAAAGCAAGCACATGTGACTGGCACTGGCTTCACCCCTCTCAGGCAGGGAAGTCTATCTTTCATACTTCACAGAGCCCTGTCGGTGCCTGCAGCATGCACTTGCGATCCCTTTCTCAGAACTTCTTGGATATGAAAAGAAATATTGATGGTATCAAATCCCATGTCAATAAATCCAAACAATTAATTCATACATTAATAGTAGAATAATTGTTCTAAAGCCATTGCAGAATCTAATCAAAGTTTTACATATTTATTTTACATAACATTTTTTGGCAGTTGGCTCTTTTAAATGGCTAGTATTGATTGTTGGATGGGAGCCTGGTGTTTGCTGCTGCTGGAATTATTAGATGAGAAATTATAGTTAATCATTAACCCATGTTTTTGCATCATTTTCAAGCCTCCTAATTGCATGTGTCTTGGAGAAAACTATTTTGAATCCTTTTGGAAATTTTGGGAGTTCATAAACTTTTGAAAATGTTTAGATTGGAAAATGATGTTGTGCTATAGGGTTGGCTTGTTGGATGTGACAGAATAGACTCCATCTTCTGTTTGCTTTAGTTTAGGTTGTTTAGTTTAGTTAAAATGTCCACCCACCCTGGGAAGTAGGGCAAAACTCTAGGGTAGGCCTACAAATCCCAGATGCCTCTATGGCCAAAAAGTGCGGGAAAGCCAGAGGGCAGAGTCAGAAGATATAAATGCTCCAGCCAGCCTGAGAGGAGGGAGTCGTCCTGCAACCCTCAGAGAGGCCAGGAGGCTCTTGCTGCAGATTGCCCACAGGCAGAGAGAGGCCTTGGGGATCGGGGAAGGAAGCAGTGGGAAGGGATCCTCGGAGGGATCCAGAACTACCTGTAGAAGGCAGGAGGCCAGGCTGCAGGTTGGCAACTGAACCTCATCCCGAGGGAAAATAAGTATAGGGATCAGTTCAGGGACAGAGGAATTGTGTTTTGTCTTATTTTATTTGTGCCCAGTGGTGTTTTCCTTTTTGTGTTTGATTGAAAGTGCCTTTTTGTTTTTAAAATTCTGTTACTTGTAAATAGTCAATAAAATCTTTGTTTAAAACCAAAGTCTGGTGCTCTGACCACGGAGTATCCCCCGCTCTGGCCACTACCAGTGCCTTAAGAAGGGTCCTGGGAGGGAAAAAGCCCAAAATGGAAGATTTTTATTCACTTACCGTGAAGTTTCCTTCTTGGTGGTCCAGAGTGGGGCAGTCCTTGGACTCCTTATGCCTGGGAAAGCACCTCCCCCTTCCGTAGGCAGGGCCGGAAAACTTTGATCCCAGAGGGGAGGGGCTTATCCTCTGATCCCCAGTCTTACCAGCCCTGCCTTCTGAGCAGGACATGCTGGCTTTGCTCTGAAGAGCAAAGAGGGCAATGGGAGAAGGTATTTAACTTCCAGCCCTAAAACATATTCGAGAGCTGCGGGTCTCGAATTATAATAGATCCAGCATTGGCAGCCCTGGGAGGCCCTCAGGCAGTTGTGGCGCTGAGAGGAACGCCTTAGACCCCGCTAGGAAGGCGTGGTAAACCATCCCCCCCCCTTAGGAAGCTTAACACTTGGGGTTTGTTATCACCCACCAGATCAAAAGATAGAGGATTATAAAATGATGAATGAATTAAAGATAGCGGCTAGACGAAATAACTGTAATAGGTGATTTTAACTACCCACACATTGGGCCAATATGTGTTCAAGTTGGAAAAAAGGAACTGAGTTTCTAGATAAAGACTGTGCTATGGAGCAGATGGTCACAGAACCTACCAGGGGAGAGGCAATTCGAGCTTTGGTCCTAAGTAATGCCCAAGACATGGTGTGAGATGTAAAAGCGATTGCACCACTTGGGAACAGTGACCATAATGTTATTGAGTTCAACATTTGTATAAATAGGGAGTTGCCCAAAAAGACTGACACAACCACTTTTAACTTTAAAGGGGATAACTTCTCTGAAATGAGGGAACATGTGAGGAGGAAACTGAAAGGAAAAGTAGAAAAGGTCAAAACCACTGAGGAAGCTTGGAGACTATTTAAAACTACAATACTAAAAGCTCAGAAAAAAATATATACTGCAGGTTAGGAAATGCACAAACAGGTATAGGAAAAAGCCTGCATGGTTAACAAACAAAGTAATGGAAGCTGTAAAAGATAAGAAGGATTCCTTTAAGCGGTGGAAAGCTAGTCTCAGTGAGGTTGATAAAAAGGAACACTGGCTGTGGCAAATAAAATGCAAGTCCATGATCAGGCAGGCAAAAAGGGAATATGAGGAGCATATTGCAAAAAACATAAAGACCAACAATAAAACTTTCTTCAAATACATTAGAAGCAGGAAACCAGCCAGGGAGGCAATGGGGCCCTTGAAGGATGATAGGGAAATGGCTGAGAAGCTAAATGCATTCTTTGCCTCTGTCTTCACTGTGGAAGATGAGAAGTGCTTCCCCACTCCAGAACCACTGATTTCAGGAGGGGTGTTGAAAGACCTGAGTCAGATTGAGTTGATGAGAGAGGAGGTCCTATGACTGATAAACAACTTAAAAACTAATAAATCACCAGGCCCAGATGGCATACCTCTGAGAGTTCTGAAAGAACTCAAATGTGAACTTGTGGATCTCCTGACAAAAATATGAAATCTTTCATTAAAATCTGCCTCCATTCCTGAGGACTGGAAGGTAGCTAATGTCACTCCCATCTTTAAAAAGGGTTCTGAAGGAGATTCGGGAAATTACAGGCCAGTCAGTCTGACATCAATACCAAGTAAATTGGTGGAAACAGTTATTAAGGAAAAAATTAGTAGGCACATTGATGAACAAAAACTATTCAGGCACATTCAGCATGGGTTCTGTAAGGGAAGATCTTGTCTCACTAAGTGTTCTTTGAGGGAGTGAACAAATATGTGGACAATAGATGTTGTTTACCTGGACTTCCAGAAAGCTTTTGATAAAGTTCATTATCAAAGGCTCCTAAGTAAGCTCAATGGTCATGGGATAAAAGGACAAGTCCTCTTGTGGATCAAAAATTGGCTAATTAATAGAACACAGAGAGTGAGTATAAATGGGCGATTTTCACAGTGGAGGGTGGTAAGGAGTGGGGTACTGCAGGGATCAGTACTGTGTCCAATGCTTTTTAACTTGTTCATTAATGATTTGAAGTTGGAAGTAAGCAGTGAAGTGGCTAAATTTGCAGATGACACAAAATTGTTCAGGGTGGTGAAAACCAGGGAGGATTGTGAGGCACTCCAAAGGGATCTGTTGAGGATGGCCCAGTGCGCGTCAACGTGGCAAATGGGGCTAAATGTGGCCAAGAGCAAAGTGATGCACATTGGAGCCAAAACTCCTAACTACAAATACATGTTGATGGGGTACGAATTGGCAGTAACTGACCAAGAGAGAGATCTTGGAGTCGTAGCAGATAACGCACTGAGAATGTTGAGACAGCGTTTGACTGCAATAAAAAAGGCCAATGCTATGCTCAGGATTATTAGGAAGGGAATTGAAAACAAATCAGCCAGTATCATAATGCCCCTGTATAAACTGATGGTGTGACCTCATTTGGAATATTGTGTGCACTTCTGGTCACCACACCTCAAAAAAGATATTATAACATTAGAAAAAGTGCAGAAAAGGAGAACTAGAATGATAAAAGGGTTGGAACACTTTCCCTATGAAGAAAGGTTAATGTGCTTGGGGCCCTTTAGCTTGGAGAAACGACGGCTGAGGGGTGACATGATCGAGGTTTATAAGATTATGCACGGGATAGAGCAGGTAGAGAAAGAAGTACTTTTCTCCCTTTCTCACAATACAAGAACTCATGGGCACTTAATGAAATTGCTGAGCCGTCGGGTTAGAACAGAAAAAAGGAAGTACTTCTTCACCCAAAGAGTGATTAACACATTCTCAAATTATACAAGCAGTATCTTACAAAGTCCTATATAGGTGGTACTTAACACCTGAAAAGATAGCCCATATATCTTCTAAAATCTCTCCACAATGCTGGCGGTCGTGTGGTAAGAAGGGCACCTTTTTCATGCCTGGTGGGATTGTGTCTATATAGAAGACTTCTGGAAACAAATACTGCAAAAGAAATTACAGGCTATGATCTTTCTTTAGACTGTATGTTGATTTTATTGAACTACTGGCAAGGAGGGGGGAAAAATTCCTACAATATGTAGAAAGTTAATGTAGAAAGTTCACTTACCGCTGCTAAAGCGGTCATAGCCCAACATTGGAAGACAAATGCTCCCCAACAAAAACACAATGGTACAGTAAAGTATGAGGATCTGCGGTGGCTCAAGTGGTTAAGACGCTGAACTGCAGGCTGTGGAAGGTCGGTAGTTCAGCAGTTTGAGACCCGGGTGCCGCATGACGGAGTGAGCTCCCGTCTCTAGTTCCAGCTCCTGCCAACCTAGCAGTTCGAAACTGGTACTATTGAAATCAGACATTTATGTGTGGTTGTAAATCATTAAAGTCTGTTTGAGTTTAGCTCTGGAATACAAATAACTGTATTGTTGACCTGTTTTAGTGGATAATGGTAACTGTTGATAGCTTAAGATGATTGATGGTCTTCTATCCATGTTAACATATTGGAAAAATTGTTATATGCTGCCTTAATTGTTGTATGCTTCTGCTTACAAAAACATAATTAAATTTTTTTCAAAAAGTCTGACGTGAGCAGTGACTCATGAAAGCTCATACCTTGCCACAAATTTTGCTACTCTTTCTACAGATATAAGAAACCACAACTTTCAAAAGCCAGTGGGGGGTCATTTTAACCTTCCAGGGCATTCAGTTGCTGACCTAAGAGTAATAGTTCTCTTACAAAGGAATTTCAAAGGAAAATTGGAAAGAGAGACTGAGTAATCACAACTGATAATGAAGCTCACTGGATCCTCCTGGGGTGAATTGAGACCTAGCTTTCTTCTCTCATTACCAATGGCTGCTATTGTTATTTGGCATCTGAAATCACTTCACTCTCCAAGATATAAGGACAAATGGACTCATACTCCAGCTGTATCTGAAGAAGTGAGCAGTGACACCTGAAAGTCCATGCCCTGCCACAAATTTTGTTAGTCATTAAGGTGCTACTGGACTCTTGCTCCCTTCCATTAATAAAGATTGCAAGCTGTGATGTTAGGCTTTTTTTATTAGTATTTTTTCATCGGTTAGAACTGGAAAGGGGTTTGCTCCGAGTGAAATAATGTGTTGCTTTCAGACTCGACAAAGTCCACTCACTGCTAGTGATGGTAATTAAAAATTTAAAAAGCAGGGGGGGTTAATGTAAAGAAAGACAGCCAGTGAGGTTGGGAGGGAGAGAGGGAGAACACGTCTTGCACTGGAATATATGAAACCATAAATGTATTTTTAGATACTTAGCGATCTACTTCCATGCAATCCAATCCAAGTGTTGTAATTCCTAACCAGGATCTTTTTTTAAAGAAAATCCCAGATAGGCAAAGAGAAACCTAATCTTTTTTTTTAAAGCTTTTCTGTATAAGCCAAAATAATTTCCCCTTAATTCCCATTATTGCGGATGCATCTCTTTTCTGCCCCCCCCCCCAACATTAGTGTGTGTATGTGTGTGTGTGTGAGCAGGTTTCACAGTAAATGGCAGAGCGGGCTTATCAGAAGAAACTCCCCCCCCCCCGTCTCCCCCTCAGTATGCATACACAGGAAAGCTTATACCTGGAATAAAGCTTTATTGGTCTTGAAGGTGTCATGGGACTCCCTCTCCAAACAAGTGAAGAGAGCCTAGGCAACGCAGCCCCAGAGAAGGAAGCAGGAAGGAGCTTTTCTCTGCTGCATACACGTGCTCTCTTTTTCCTTCCCCATCACTTCCCTAAAGGAAACTAGACTTCTCTCAGCCAAAAGGAAGTAATCAGAATGCTCCAAGTACACCCTTCCCTTATTTTGGTTAGCACCCTGTGGATAAGTGGGAACAGGGGGAAAGTATAAAACAAGAGTAAGTCCACAGGATATGAAATGCATCTCCTAAAGAGAGGCAGTCGCTGCCTGCCCTGAAACACAATATCAGGGCCTTCGTATTGGCACATGTTGCAAACAGGTCCACTTTGGGGAAATCCCACTGCAAGAAAATTGGGGATATATACTTTTCTCCAAGGGACCATTCATTCTCAGAGTGTCCCAGCCTGCTGATAATGTCCACTTTTGTACTGGCAGTGCCCGTCACATGCACCGCCAGGAGGGAAGAACCCTGAGCTGTGGCCATCTCCCAAATGACAGTGGCTTCCATGCACAGGGCCACTGAAACAGTGCTCCCTTGTCAATTTATGCAGGTCATCACTGTAGTGTTGTCCATGATGACCTGAATGACCCTTCCCTGGCAAGCTCTGCAAATGAGGTAAGGGCATAATGTATTGCACGCAATTCTAACATATTAATGTGAACACCCTTTTCCTTGTTGGACCCAAAGTCCTGTACAGTGCATGATCTGCAGTGAGCCCCCCAACCTTGCAGCAATGCATCAGAGGTAACTGAGGCAGTTTGGTGTAGTGGCTAAGAGCACGGACTCTAATCTGGGAGAACTGAGTTTGATTCCCCACTTCTCATGCAGGCGCTGGTGTGACACTGGGTCAGTCATATGTTCTTTCAGAGCTGTTCTCTCAAGGGCAGTTCTCAAGAGAGCTCTCAGCCTCACCTACCTCACAAGGTGTCGTGGGGAGGGGAGGGGAAAGGGATTGTAAGCCATTCTGAGACTCCTTCAGGTAGTGAAGGGCAGGGTATAAATCCAATCTCTTGTACTGAAAGGTATGCTGGCTAGGAAGTTACTATTGTATGTCCACCAGGCTAATTGGCATACTATGCATCTAGGTACTGTAAATCTTGCATGTTGATAATATAAGGAGGGATGGTATTTCCCTAGAAACCAATTCCTTAATCAAGCATGCAGGGTTGTTGCTGTGGTAGAGGCCATTAGCTCTAAAAAGCTGAAGAAAAGAACTGACTGGAATCTATTAGTTCCCAGACAACTAACGCTTTAATGTATAAAACTCTATCCATAGGCAGAAAAGTCTTGTCCACAGTAGAGCCTAACAGGACTCCAATAAAGTTGGCCTGTTAAGAGGGTTCAAGTTGTGTTTTTTTGTTGTTGACAACCAAACCCAATTCATGACATGTTTGGAGGATCAAGGAAAACTGTGATCTAAGATCTTCACAGGATGATACTATGATGAGCCAGTCATCTGAGATGGGTACACAGATCCTAAATGTGCTACTACAACAGCTATACACTTAGAGAAGACCTGTGGGGTGGTAGCCACAGCCCAAATGGGAGAGTCATGTACTGATAAGACATATGGTTATATTTAAAACAAAGGAATCTGTGATGCTTGGGGTGAATCACTATATGAAAATAAACATCCTGAAGATCAAGCACGGAGAACTAACAATTTAATGTTAATAATTGCAGAACCAACTCAAGTGATATTTTAAATTCTGTGACATTTAGAAAATATATGAATGTCCCTCAGGTCTAAAATTACCTAAGACCTCCATCTTTCTTGGGGACCAGGAAAAAATGAGAATAGAAACCTGTGGGGGGGTCAGACTCTGCACTGTTCCATTCTCTGTCAGGGACACTAGCTCTTGTTCTAACTCAGGCATGATATTATTCAGTGCCTGGTCAGGATGTCGTAGGGGTGGCCATTCTCACAACTCTTAACTTATAACCAAAACTAACTATAGTTAGACGTGATCTTGGACGAGATCTTCCCAACTATTTTACATGATCTTCCGCCATTCATTACTGAAATTGGCTAATCTGTGTCTAAAGAGAATAGCGACTTATGTGCCATAGGCCCTGGTCAAAATGTACCCTTAGGATTTTGCTGCAAACCCTTAGGTGGTGGTTGTTGCTGAGGGCCGAGGTATCTGGACCTATGATTAGGCCTGTGTCTGCCCTGAGACATAGACCCTGAGAAGGGATGTTGTACATAATACTGCAACAAGTGGATTGGTGCTGTAAGTGCCTGGAGTATGGTGATTGTGACTGGTGGAATCCGTATGTCCACCAAGGCCTACATGGAGTGACTGGACCTGCTGTGATGCCAAAGGAACAAGCTGTTTGCTTGTTTTTCTTGATTTGGGACAAGAAGTCATCAGTCAACAATGCAAACAGTGTGGTCCCCTCAAAAGGAAGGTCGTCAACCTTCTGTCGGGTACCTAGTGGAAGAGTGGTGAAACATAGCCACACATGCCTTCTCAACACAAGTGCTGAAAAGCCATGGCTCTGGAGGAGGAATCCGTGGCCTGCCTGCATTAATTTGCTGCTTTGAGAGGTGTAAAACCTCAGCTTGAAGAAGTTTTGCCAGGGTTTTTTTGTCTTCAGGTAGAAGTTCTATATATGCTGCCCTATTATCCCAGAAGAGCTGGTATTCTGCCATGATTGCACTGTAGTTGGCAATGTGCAGGTTGAAAGCAGCTGACGAGTAGACCTTTCTACTCACTGTGTTGATCTTCCTCCCTTCTCTCGCTGCAGGAGAAGAATGCATTGCATTCCATTGCCTAGCCTGCATCTCTTCAGCTAAGAGAGATGGTGCTGGTGGATGGTTAAATAGGTATGACCCTCTTGTTGCACTCTATACAAGTTTTCAACTTTCTTGGACGCTGCAGGCATGCTGGTTGTTGTTGCCAGAGAGCTCTAGAAATGTCAGAAATGCCCGAGTATTGGAAAGGCAACTATGCCCGATGACTCTAAATAAAGCTTGCCTAATATTTTATTGTGGTGTCTTGGATTGCTGGAAGTCTTGGCCATGTTCATCATCTGCTCAGCACAGAGCTTTAAATCTTCATTAGGTAAAATCAGACTGGGGTCCCCAACAGTTTCATCCAGGGAAGGATCCAATGGAAGGTCTGAACTTGGGACCGATGGAGAGATCGCTCTCACCGCCTGTTCTTCATCAGAATGCCCCATGATGGGTTAAGGCAGGCATTGTAGAAGGGTACCATACCGGGGGCCCTGTAACCTCTTGATTCTGAGAGGATGAAAGTTTCGGCTCTGAATGCACTGGTTGTTGCCAGTCACCCCACTCCTGCAGACAAAGAGATGGAAAGTAATAAGGATAATTTTGCCATGGAGGAGGCGGTATGGACCTCTGCCATGGGGCTGGAGGAGTGGTTCGGATAGCTGGCTTGCCGTTGGGACAGCCATTGCACCTTGGTCAGGCGCCATCTCCCCTTCTAAGTATGAACAAACTGGGTAAGAGGCATGTGGAGAAGGAGTTTGCAGAGGGGAGACCTCTCTCCATTCTTCTGTAACCGAAGGTAGCTCAGATGGAACCAAATATATTGCCAACTCTGGAGATGTCTTGGAGCTGGACCGACACTTCTCTTTATGCTTTGCCTTGGAATGGGCTTTTTTAGGGGGTGGTTCTGATGCACAGAGTTCAGCGGAATGGATAGGTGATTGGTACCAAAGCTTCTGTTCCATCCCCGGAACCATAGGAGCCAAAGTGCTTAATAACGGGCTCACAAGTTGTTCAGTTATGGCTGGAGACTTCGATGGCAGAGACTGGGAATGCTCAGCTGGGGCAGATATTTTTGCTGCCAGGCTGTTAGAGCAGGAAAGTGCCTTCTCCCAGAGGCTTGCCTTTAGCTGCACTGCTCAATTGGAGCGGGCTTTCAGGGCGAACTGGAGACAGATTTTACACATGGCTGTATTATGGCCCTCACCCAAGCAGAAGAGGCAAAGGAGGTGCTCAACTTAATTAGTCATTTTTGTACCACTCTGGGCACATTTTTTTAATGGAGCCTTTTGTGATATAACAGCGCAGAAGGAAGGGAAGCTCCACAGCAAAAATACCAATAAAGAGAAAAAAATGAACCATAGCTGGAGACAATGTGTCCTCACAACATGGTGGTGAAGAAAGCACTGAGGAAAGAGGGGAGGGGGACCTCCCTGCAGAGCATGTGATCATTTGGGTGGGAAGGTGGCCTCCAATAAACTTTTTAGGGAAGGGGCTCCCTTTGAGTGTTAAAAAAATGCTAGATTAGCTGGAAGACAGCCTTCGGTGACTGGCCTGCTCAAGCACAGGGTCAATGTTAGACTGCACAGAAGACTGAAGATGAACAGTGCGTTTCTCCAATTATTAATAAGTAAAACGAATGCACAAAGTATCTAGAACTATATAACTATAACCATAACAAACTACATTTTAGATTAATCTTCCCAGAGTGAAACCCTGCTGGAAATAATATGAAGATCAAACCGAATGGACCATGGGATCTCAACCAGGGTTGCCAGGTCCTACCTGGCATCTGACGGGGGACTCCTGGGTCCTTCCTGGGATCTTCTGCCCCATGTGCAAAGTCCCTCTTCGGGTGTGGGGCTTCCCTCGCCAGCCAGCTGGCAGCGGATCAAAACCCTGAAAAGTGGAGGAACCCCTGCTGGGACCTGGGAACCCTAATCTCAACAAACTTGGAAAAATGTAAGTACAATAACAGAAATTTTGTGCCATCAGTACTCCTGGCTAAACTAAGACATTCATTGAGAAGTCTGGGGCTACTAGCAAATAGCTAGTAGCTAATAAGCATTTCCTACCAAGACCTGCCTCTTTTATTTTCTTGATCATTAACCTGTCTTGGGGGGGGGGGAGAAGAAAACCTCTTACTCAAATCTAGCACTTGCTATCAGCAACAAAAGCACACTGTGACAACAGGAGTAAAGATAATCTTGCCATATTATTCTCTTCAAAAAGGACTTTCTGTCTAAAATCTCTCACCCATAAAAATGGTAATCTTAGCACTGTTCAGTTGTCAAAGGGGACATGAGAACATCTTTTTCTAATGGAAAAATGTAGAATTCTAGATTTTTGTAATACAGGAATCACAGTGCTACTTAAAGTCTTTGGCACATCAGTGTGGAGGCTGGGATTCCAGCAGCATTTCAGCACCAGTACGGTAAAAGAAAGCCAAAAACAACAATAGTTGCAATATTTTACACCATTGGGGGGGGGGAATCATTTAATAAGCATTTTCTAAGCAAGCAGGAATAAAGCAACAAAAAAGTCCACACTAATAAATCAATGCTAATGAACCTTGTAAAAAAGGCATCATGTTACCTTTAATGATTTTTTTCTCAAAGATACGAGGGATGATAATGAATGGAAAAGTTTGTGCATGTTTGAGAAACATGGAAGATACACAGAGAATCTGTTTAGATATTATCTATATATCAAAGAGGAATTTTTAAACTAAGCACCATGTAAATAATCCACTGTTATTTCTTCAAGCAAAATGCAGAAATTGTAAAATTTGTGGTGCTGGTAATTCGGGTCATCAGAAACCACTTCCAGAAATGCTGGAGCCTTTGGGAGCTGTCAATGCTCCAGTGTTCAGTCAGCCCCAGGAATAACAGTAGGAAACTTGAAAATATTAACCCAAGATGCTCCATTTGTACCATCAAGTAATATTACCTGAATATATTATTTTAAATACACAAAGTTTGTAGTATGCTAATTTTAACTTGTGATGATTATTTGATTTAGAAAACTTGTATCTTGTCTTTCCACTAAATAAATTGTGCCCAAGATAGCCTATACAAATCACATTACCATAAAAGTTAATTATATACCACAGGATTTGTGTTCACTGTATAAGGGGAAGCTATCATGTATTATATACCAAACCATGCCTAGGCTTGATGACATATTTTGACAGATAAATCAGAAAATACCAATATCAGGTGTTGAGAAACCAAGTGTAGTTTTAACTTTTGAGTATAGACCTAGGTTCTCAAAAACTTATAGTTAAACACTGTGACCAAAAAAGTTCAGAGAGCCACTCAGAAATGGAAGCCAATCTGCTGAACACTTTTAAAAGAAGATACAGTGTAGTTGTAAACCATTTGTTTAATTAGTAATATACTGTCAGTACAATTAAGCTATACAACTCTAGCCTAGAAAAGCTAATAGTAGCTTCCAGATGCACATTCAGCACTGCTGTAACAGCCATATATATGCCTTTAAGTGAAACTTTCTCCGTCCCAAAAGGAACAGCACAGAGATCTTAACATGCTGGTCTGTTGGAACAGCAGCATTTCTTCCAACAGAACAGCATACTCATTCGTAAAGGAGGGAGAATGGTTTTTTGCCAACTCCTGCCTCCTACTGCAGATGCACACTTTGCCCCGACAGACTGTTCCTGGCGGTCCACTGGCACACAGGAGTAAAATTTCAGGGTACAAAAAAGTTCGAAGGGAGGAGGAAAATGGAGAATTTGCCTTCCTCAAGCACCACTCTGTGTTGCTTATGTTTGAATCTCAAATCTCTTTCAGTCACACCCCTCATGCAGGGAAATGCATTGGAACCATAGTTTTAAATAGCTTTTCTACACATCCAACTTTGTCCTTTTAAAAGAAAATACTTCAAAATTCCTAGTGTTAAAACTGGAAATAGTACCAAGAAGCTCCTTGTTATCCAACCCAATCAACTTCACCATTCCATCAAGTTTTTACTCCCAGTGGAACAGCATTTTAATAAGTTAAAAACAGAGCTTAAAGGGCCAGCCACATTTCTTAATGGGGCCCACCGCTTCTTAAAGCCCCCCCCCCCACTTCTTCCCAAAAGCATTTAAAGGGATCCTTTAAATGCTTTTGAGAAGAAGCGGGGGTGGTGGCGCACGCCCCTCTCCCTCCCCTCTTGTGAGAGTTAAAGGGCCCTTCAGCTGATTGGCAGGAGCATGTGGCCCGCCAATCAGCTGGAAGGCCCTTTAAATATTGAGGGAGGGAGGGAGTGGGGCACACACCACCACCCTTAATTATAGCAAATAACAGCAGCCCCACCAGGAAATATTTTTCCCCACACGGCACAAAATTCTGGCAATATCATAGCATATACAAATGTACTTGATACTCTGTACATTATGTTCCAATCCAAACAATTGTAGTCCCTTTCTTGTAAAAAAAAGGCTAACATATTTAATTTTTAAAAAGTAAGAAGTGTGCAAAGAACTGTGCATGATATGGAGGGAGATTTCTCCCACACTAATTTTAAAACAGCATCACCTGCTGAAATTGATCAGCAGTAGGTTCAAAACAGACAGAAGGAAAAATATTCACACCATGGATTTCATGCAATTCACTGCCACACAGGATGTGGCAATGGCCAATAATTTTCACGGCTATTAAGAGGAATTAACCATGATGAAGATATCAATCAATGCTATGAGCCATGATAGCTAAACGGTTTAAGAGGTATACTTTTAATACCAGATAATGGGAATACACAACAAGCAATAGTCCTGTTGCCTTCGTCTGTAGGCTTTCCAGAGAGGTATCTGGGTGGCCATAACTGGAGAGAGGACACTGGACCAGTGTTCCCTCTAAGCTGAGTTAGTGTGAGCTAGCTCACAGTTTTTTAGCCTCAAGGTCACACATTTTGGTCTTAGCTCAGGAAGGATGGCTCCAGAGCAAACTAATTTATGCAGTAGCCAAATCACTTGCTCACAATTTTAATGCCAGTAGCTCACAAAGTAGAATTTTTGCTCACAAGACTCCACAGCTTAAACGGAGCACTGCACTGGAGTATATAAACTCTTAGAATAACTTGATAGGCAACCTTGGAATGACCATGCATTCTTAGCTTAACCTACCTGACAGTGTTGTGACAATAAAATGAAGCAAGAACTATGGATCTGGAGGAAAGGCAGAATAAAAATCCAATAACTCTTTATATCTTCTTATGGCTTGCACCAGCCTAGCTGTACCTCAGTGCTACTTCTATACCAGGACTAGCCTCAGTTAACACTCACAGGAAACTCACAGGTTAAAAGCGAACATAAGTAGAAACAATCATGGGCTTTGTCAATGCCAACAGGATACAAAAATTATAGTTAAGTCTGAGGAGGAAATTCCTCAAAGAATGAAAATGTTTCTTGAGCTGAAACATTTTACCTGAAAGGAAGACAGCCCTGAAAGTAAAATGGCCTGCCTAAAAAAAGTGTTGTACACACAAAAAATGTTATTACTGGACATAACTAATTTATGCAAATGTGAGACAATCCCCTCCCCCTTTATGGCCCACCTTGGGAAAAGAACTAGTTTTGTATTTGAGCAAATACAGTAAATCAAATGAGCCACACAGATAAGGAGGAAGTTTGAAACCATATACCTCATATATATACACACACATATACATACATACGCTAGGCACAAAGCTTGTTGTAGAAGCAATACAACGAGCTCTCTACAACGAGCTCTAGAACAATATGATGGCAATCCACCTTGAGCGCATCGAACGTAGCCACATATATATAAGGAGAGATGAGTAGCAACGATCACAACTGTAATAGAGGGGGTATTTAAAAGGAGATTTGTCATAGTTTGAAGCAGTCAGTTGGGAAAGAGATCCTCCCCTTTTTTGTTTTTCAAAGAACCCTAGTGCTAGCTTCAGGAGATGTCCAGATCCCACCCGGGCACTGGCAACCCTAAGTTTAACTCCACGCATTTGTAAACCATTCTGGGGACTGTGGGAAAATCTCTTCAGGCTGCCTGTGGCCTGTTTTCCACTCAGGATGGGTCTTCCCTTTCCTTCCCTCAGTGCTCCAGTGTAGACCAGCCAGTTGGCCTGCCTACTCAGAAGGAAACCCCACTCGGCTCCATGAGATTTTCCTCTCGAGTAAACCACATGCCGAAGAGCGCCGGGCCTTCCCCTTGGCCTCCTCAGGAGGAGGCTGGTAGTGAGCGTGAGCCACCACCGGCCAACTGGGTGGGCGAGCTCTGGCAGGGCAGACTGCAGCCTTCTCTTCCGGCAATGCAGCAGCTGAGGGGAGCCGGAGCGTCGATCCGGGGATGAGCGATGTGGTGCAGTGGATGCTGACTGCCCTGCCCAGAATGTTGGGGCAGGCTGAGACGGGGGCTGGGCTCAGTGTAGGAGACGGCGACACGGCAGGATGAGGAGGGCCCGGGCAGGGACTCGCCTACGTCGCTGCTGGGCAGGCTCATCCGGAGCATCACCATGCTCACCTCGAAGCATGTACGTGGGAAGAGGGTGAGCTGGGCTGAGGCTGCCTCAGGAGGACCCTGTCGTGAGCGGGCTTCATTGCAGGTGCTTTCCTCAGTTCACAGCCGGGTGGCTCCCTGCCTCCTGTTGCGGCCATGGACGACCAGTGCGGTGCCACCATGGTCGGCCTCGGCCTCAGCATCCCAAGCGTCCTCCCTGCGGGGCGTCCATCCTTTTTGGTGGCTCTCTGTAGACTGAGGGGAGACGCTGGCTGCCAGCTGTGTGGGTGGGACTCAGGCCACGCAACCACCCAACGCGGCCAGGGGATTGGCAGACGTTCTGAGAGACAGATCAGGCAACCAACTGATTTTGGCCCACATCAAATCTTGCTACCCCAAAACATGGAAACGTTTAAAAATGGTTCCATCAAGCAAACATCTCTTTATTCTATATATATTTCCCCTCATCCTCACCACCTACTAGACACTCAAAATGTAAACATGGAAACATATAAAAATGGTTCCATCAAGCAAACATCTCTTTATTCTTTAATTCAATAAATACGTCTAAACACACCTTCGTCCTTCAGCAAGGTTATTTGTTGTCATGTATTATAACCAGAGATTATTTTTCTATTGCAAACCTTCGGACATGTTAATTCCTAGGAGCCCAAGGGGTGTGTGTGAGAAAGAGACACACCACTGACTGGAGGGATCCTTATCTCAATTACTCTGTTCTGTTCCTTGGCTTTACTGAGACACACAAATGTTAAGATCATTCAGTTCCTGGGCTGCCTCTAACACACAACACTGCTATAATCCAGCATGGAAAAATATAGGAAGAAGAGAAGAAACCTGCTTTCTGCCCTCCTCAGCCAACTAGAGAGGTAAAATTAATAGAAATGGTGAAGTCACAAGGGAAAACATTATGTACACAAGCAGCAGTGTTTCTTTCCAACTGCTTCCAATTTGCTGAGAAAAAAGACACTATACAGCATCGTAGTAACAAAGGAAAAAGTTAACCATATGAAACTATACCATATTATTTAATAAATATGTCGTTCAAATTGCTACCATGATTTTGTTCTACAATCAAATTCAACTTAAAGATCAATAGCTTCCTATTCTGAACTTTGCTTTTATCGCCAAGGGAAAATGGGACAACTACACAGACACTGTAATTAACTAAAACTATATATAAACTGTTTTCCAAAGCCATTTGGAAAGGGGAAAGTATGGATAAAAATATTGTAATGCTTTACTTTAAAATGTACATCACTCATCATTATTACAGAGAAAATATATAAGATTACCAATTTTTCCATTGGAAAAAAGCAAGGAAAAAACCTATAGCTCAATTTGTGGAAAGCATGCCTTAAAGCTGATAATAATAGAGATATTTTAAATATTGAGTGTGTAGACTTACCAACTTAATTGCCACATATTCATTTGTATACAAATTTTTTCCTTAAAGATAAAAAGATAAGAATGTTAGACTCTTGAGTTCTTTCTTTGAATAGTATTTGCAAAGTATTTGCAAAGAAATCTATCTAAAAGGTATTGAAGGCATGTTATTTTCCTCAGTAACTATTCTTTTTCACACATTTATAGACTGAAAAATCAGAATTTCATCAGCATCAGAATACAACTGATCTTAACTGCAGTAACATACTTTAAATAGAAAAAAATCATACAATTTTAGCTAAATGATTTACACATTGACATTTTGATATTATTTACTTTACTAGTTAAGACTATTATATGAAGGTTATTGTTACTTTCAATAATATCCACTCACATCCTATGCTACTAGCATCTGTCACTATCTAAAAATATGCAATCAATATCTTCATTTTGTTTATAACAATGACAATTATGCAAGTCTGTAAGGCAAAAAACTAAAATATTACACTGGACACTCTACCCTAGCTTTAGTCCAGATGTCTTCAGTCAATCAACAGAAAAAGCAGTAACAATTCCAGCTTGAAAACACAAACAATACTTAGCAAACACAAACAATTCATTTAAATATTTTAGTCTACAACCCTTTAATTATCCAACAATATTTAAACATTTGATCATAATTAATATTACCATAATTTAAGGTGAATTTCTTCCAAGGGGATGAGTTGTAGTAGAGTTCCAATTTTAAAAATTACCTTGCTGTCACCAGAAATGACTAAGGAGTTATGAAAAACCCTTGATGGCCATGCAAAGACAATTACTACTGGCCATTTTCTTCACTCTACAATTACACTGTGAAAGTAAAAGCATCTGCAACTCGTACAGAGAACTGTATTTTAACCTGATAGGTTACCTTGATTTCTAAAATAAACTCATTTAGATATGCATCAGCATTTATTTTGGCAAGTAATTGTTTGAAACACAGGTACTGCCAAATAAAGAACTAGTTTTGTGTATTAGATGCTTGGCAAATTACAGTTGTCCCTTCTGCCATTATACTCAGCCAAGTGTATTTTCTGTCCACAGTGACCACCATTGCCTCTTATAGGTAAGATCAAATTGAAGCACTTTGAGAAAGACAGACTACAAGGTAAACATATAAAATATAGAATATGAAGCACGGACAAAACCAAGTACTTGTGCATGGTGTATTCACCTTCTTTTGCTAACATTATTTAGGTATTTAAAATTTTCTCAGAAAACCTACATCGCTGCTGATTACACACTATAAACCCATGTTATGGCCACATGTTTTGACCTCAGTTAATATATCCCTGATGCACCACAGCAGAATCCAAAAAAACTGGCCCCTAATACAGAGGTGCTTATCACCCAGACAGTTTTCACACTACTGTCCTTCTTGCCCTAAGGTTGCTATCATTGCTCTGGGAAGTAATGACATGATCAGGATTACTCACATGATCTGCAGAACATGTATCGGTTATTGATTTGATGCATAGGCATGTAATGTATCTTATGGTGGGGTTGCTGATATGGAGATGTAAAATGTTACATGTTAAAATAACTATAAGTGTTATCTAGATGCTTATATAATATTCTAAACACCTAAACAAGGAGTGAGGGAAGCGAGCCAGGCAGCAGAGTATTGCTCTGGGCAATCTTCTTGTTCCCTAGACACTCTAAGAACAAAGATTCTCTCTGGAGCCTGTTCACAACCTTCTTTTCCCTGTATGCAGCCAGACCCTGCTTGCTAAAGGAAGGATGGAGTATTTGGTAGCTGCTTCTCTCAATACTGCCTCAAAGCACTGGGGTGGGAAAAATGAGAAGAGGATAACAGTGACAGCAGAAGACATGCTGTTTTGCTGCTGGGCCCTGCCACGGTGGCCTTGAAGAAAGCAGCCAAAGCACCCTCTGTTCTTTCCTCTCTTGCCTTCTCCACCTCACATGCAGCCCAGTCGCCACTGCTGGACAAGGAAAGAAAGAGTTGGAAAGACAGGACCATGTCCTTTGCTGTTTGCCCTACCTCACCACACTGTAGTGCTATGTGGTGGCCTTGAGAGTGGCAGTTCGCAATCTCATCACCACCCTGTTCTTTTTGCCCAGTAGAGGGATGTGGACTTCAGGAGAACAAAGCAGGATTTTTGATCTTTTTCTGAATTTCTATTCCCATTTGTTCTTGTAGGTTGTCTGCTTGCATTTTAGTCACGTTTTTAACCAGCATATTAGTGGGGGGGGGGGGTTAATTAATTTTCAATCCTGTTACATCGCCATATTCTTGTATGGTAGAGATCAACCTAGTAACTGTATTGTGTGGATTATCCAAAATAAATAAATTCAACCAATAAATGCAGCTCCCTAATGGAAAATAACTACAATAAACTTTTTAAAGAGATAAAGAAAGATTGGTTAAAATTGAATACTCTCCAAATATCCCTTATGGGAAGAATAGCTACCATCAAAATGATTATATTGCCAAAAATGCTATTTCTTTTCCAAATGATTCCAGTGATTAAAAAATTGTTATTTTAAAGAACTAGATAAAATAATCTTGCACTTTATTTGGCAGGGAAGAAAACCAAGGATTAAGCTTAAAATATTACAAGACAAATATTCTTCGCCCTTCTCGATTGGCTATTATGTTATAAGGCATCAGCCTTGGCCTGAATCAAGGAATGGATAATACTTGATAATGACAGACTTTTAAAGATAGAAGGCCATGACTTGCTTCTGGGGTGGCACACGTTTACTTGGTATGGAAAAGCTAAGACACATAAGTACTTTGAACAGCACTGGTTGAGAGCTTCCTTACAAAAAATTTGGGAACAAATTAGGAATCACTTCTATATGAAGACACCAAGATGGGTAGTGCCTCTAGAAGCCCTTACAATTGGTGGCAAAATATACAAATTCAATCTAGGTATACAAAAGATAAGTTAGTAGGTTTTTACGACGACTTTTTAGAAATTGATAAGATCTTGCTGTATACAAATCAGAAATTTATAAAAAAATGTATGCGTTGCTGCTAGAGGACAAAATGCATGACGAAGTGGTGAAAAATGGGATGATAAAATGGGCTCAAAACATAGGCTCAAAACAATGGTCCCAGATCTGGGAAAAGAGCTTAAAAATGACTAGAGCAATTTCTTATAAAGAAAATATCTATAAAATGTTCCACAGGTGGTATATTATACCTGACCTGCTTTCAAAAATGGACTCTAGTTGTTCTAACCTTTGCTGGAAGTATCAGAAAATAACAGGATCCTTTTACCATATGTGGTGGAAATGCTTGAAAGCTAAAACGTATTGGACAGGAGTGCATGAAATAATTCAAAAAAGCTTAGGAATCTCCATCCCCTTTACTCCAGAATTGTTTCTGTTAACTATTTTGCCCAAAGAATGTCAACAAAAATGATTTAAATTGAATATTACACATTATTATTTCAGCAAGAATTTTGTTTGCTAAGTATTGGAGGAAGACAGAGTTACCAGCTCGATCTGAAACTATTGGTAAAATATTGGAAGTGGCTGAAGTTGACAAGCTTACTTTCTACTTAAAAGATAAGACAGAGGTGCAATTCGAAAGAATGTGGTCAAGATTTTATAATTGGGTTGAAAATCAGGGTACAGGAAAATAAACAAATAAATTATAAAAAGAAAGAATGACATATGAGGCAGTATTATTAAATGCTTATTTTGTCTTGGGTTATTGAAAATTACAATGAAAAATGATTGGAACAGTCTAGCAGAAAATACTATATACAATCCATTTATGTTATAAGGATGAAGCAGTCAACTTATACTCACTCTTTTTATGGTATGTTTTTATCGCCATTTTGTTTGTTTATATGTTTTGTCTGTTTGAGTGTTAGAAAATAAAGAATTAACTGGGGGGGGGGAACAAAGCAGAAGCAGATACAGGGAAAATGTACCTACCTAGGTTGTTCCTCCCCACCGCCCAGGAGCTAGTATACCTGGCAAGGGCTGTGGGGCATAGAAGAGGGGGCAGTGAGAAGACAACAAAGGACATGACAAGGAGAAAAGGAGATACCCCTCACAGGGTTTGGCTCTAAAGGCCTAACTCAGATGGGAAGACTGACACCAGAATTCAGTTGACTGTTACAATTGTATTACAATAAAAACAAAAAAAAAAAAAACGAAAGGGGGGGGGGGGGGACTTGACTGGACTGACCCATATATCAGACATCATTTACTCAGAAACATCCAATTTTTTCAGTGAAGTTTATTCCCACATACTATTTAAATAGTAAGATTTGGCTAAGTTAAACATTTACTTTTAAAAACACATTTTATGTACCTAAATAGGATTTAGCAAAACTGATCTAATTTGGCCTTTCAGTGAAGTCAGGAGAAAACTTTTTAGTTCTCATGGACTGCAGAGAACAGGGATGTAGATTAGCTTTTTCCTTGCTTGCTGACTGGTCATGCAGTCTAGAAGGCTCAGGGAATTTTGGAGTTATGACTGTTTAAGGAGTTGGAGCTAATTCTGAATGGATGGGTGGGAGTAGAATGACCACCTTTCCTTTTCTTCCTAGGAATGTGGAAAAAGCAATCACCAGTTTTGGGCCCTAGAGCACAGTCTGATTCATGCCTGATAGAAGGAAATCCAGTACTATGCCTAAGCCTACAGTGGCTGTGCTTCACTTATTGCACCTGCATCACCCTATGAAAGCTTTTCCAGATGGGTTTGTAAATCCCTGTAGTAGAGGTTCTTCTGGCATCACTTCTACCACCAAGGTGAGTATATCAAAGAGCTTATGCTGTCCCAATCAGCCTTCACAAGTACAAGTACAGTCGCACTGAGTCTAGATATAAGATTCCCCCCCACACACACCGCCCTTTAAGTCAGTTTGTTGCTATGGTGGGATTATCCAAAGTGGTTGTATGGAAAGATTCACTAGTTCTGAGACCCATGACCTACATGACCAGAGGAGGGACTACCAGAATTACGTCATCTATCTAGTCTTAGCTTGGCCATATTCAAAAGAAGAGTCGAGTCAAAGGAGAAGGAATGAGAAGTTCCAGCTACCTTCTGTACCCGTTGTGATGAATATGGAGGAGAACTTTGATATCTTGTGAGTGACAGAAGAAATTAAGCCTATTACTGAAGAGACAGTCTGGTGACTGAGGCTTCAATCCTTGAGGCCCAGGTTTTGGAAGCTGAACCAATTCCTCCCTGATGATAATACTGTTCTTGATTTACAGGGGATTTCACTCTGCTCAGACAGTGTTTCCTACATAACTGACCTGAAGTGGGAACAACCCCAATAATCAGTACAGATGTGAAAGCCTGGGTAAAAACCGGTGGGGGGGGGAGATCAGGTTTCCCCCCCCCATTTTCCCCAAGGACTTAAAAAAATCAGATGTAAACATGGGGAAATCTGGGTGAGTACCAAAAAAAAATCCCTACCTACGAAATACGGTTTAATGTGTTTAATGAGAATACGTTCTTAAACGTGTCCTCCAGCTGATCACTGGGCCATGTGTTCCCTGCCGATAACCGTGGGTAACCGTGAAGCAGCAGAACAAAGTTTGAATCTAGTGGCACCTTTAAGACAAACAAAATTTTATTCAACGTATAAGCCAAAATTTTGTTGGTCTTAAAGGAGCCACTGGACTCAAACTTTGTTCTGCTGCTTCCCAGTTATCCACCAGAATCTGTTTAAGAATGTATTCCCATACTTAAACTTATTCTTAAATTTAGTTTAGCTTAGCTTAATATCCAAACAAGCTGCTAGAAACTGAGTGTTTATGTACAAATAATACACTTTGGTTTACTTTAGAAATTTTTTTTTACCTTCATTTCCCCCCCTACCCCTCAGATAGCAAAATCTGAAAATACATGTGTTGGTGGCAGCATAGCGTGCAGCAGTCTGTAGCTCTCTCAAATACTAGGATGGGACACCTGAATCCCAAGCAGTGATTTACTGCTGGGAAATCAGCCCTGTGCACCGCAGCTCCCAGCTCACTCGCAGAAAAACCCTTTAAGGACCCTTTTTGCAAGCAGAGCATGCAGCTGGTGACAGTGCCTCTCCCTCACCACGAAAGATTTAAAGTGCCCTCCAGCTGATCACTGGGCTATGTGTTCCCTGCTGATCAGCTGAAGCCCATTAAATCTCACACAAGGGGAGGGAGAGGGGTGGCCTCGGGTGGTTGCTCTTGGGGGGGACGTCCCCCCCAAAAGCAGGGGAAACCCCATCCAGACCTGGGGGCTGGCAACCGTAGCTCTTCCCCCATGACAACATTTCCAGAAATTTTTCTCTCTACTTGACAATAACACTGTCTGAAGACCAGAACCATTCCTTATAGGAGAGGCGGCAAGGTACTTTGTATATGAAGTTGTAACCAGATTATGCTGTATTTGAAATCTACCATCTGCTGCTCCTAGCCAATTCATCCCATGAAATTTGCTTTCCAACCTGCCAGATAGGTCTTCCACTTAGTTGGGGTGGTAGAAACTTTATTATTCTTGTCTTTGCACTATTAAGTGTGACATGGAAAGGGGACAGTGCCACAGTATCATTTGACAATGTGACAAGGGTTCCTCATGCAAGCACCGAGATCTTTAATATGATGAAGTTCAAAGGATTAAAGAGGCAAAGGGAGAGGGCAGAGTCTTACAGCTACTGATCTGAGTACAGATCCAAATGCTCAGGCAAATTCCAAATGTCAGGGCAGCTCAGGACCTGAATTTTCAAGGGGAAGTCAAATCTGTGATACTGGAGCAGATGGAGATTTAAGTTGCTGCACAATATGGGATTCACAGCAGATAAGATGCATACAACGGAGACAGATTTGGACACAAGCTTGTGACTAAATATGTAGAATTTCCTGAACATTTTATGCTGGCGGAAGAGAGTTTGTTTTCTAGAAAATGGATGGGGGACTGGAAATACATGTGGTACTTACTTATCAGCGCTGAACACATTACTTTAACAATGCAGAATGCATCATTAAGAACATAGTTAGGAAGAAGGAGGAGGAGGAATAGGAGGAGATTGGATTTATACCCCGCCCTTCACTCGGAGTCTCAGAGCAGCTTACAATCTCCTTTTCCTTCTCCTCCCCACAACAGACACCCTGTGAAGTAGGTGGGGCTGAGAGAGCTTGTAATAATTCCTTGTTATATATGTGTGTGTGTCGCTTTAAAAGTTTGGTGGCATGGCTGAGAGATAGTCTAGAGTGGTTGAAACAAGCAAGTGTGTGTGGTTGGTGACTGGCAGAAAGGGGGAGGGGTTTTGGAAGGGTTTCTGAGTGGATGAAAATGTATGTCTGTCAAGAGTGACAGTTACAGTTTAGACAGTTGATGAAGATAGTGGAACTGTTAGTTAGTTCTTTCTGAGGTCTGTGAGAGAAGCAGAGAAAAGTTCAGTTAGTTCTGTGTATGAAGGAGGTTAGAGAGAATAAGAAAAAGTAAATGAAAGCTTAATTGAAGACAAAATATAAGAAAGGCTGTATGTCCTGTTAAACTGGATATTAACAGTGAATTTATAAGACCTTGAGTTAAAGTTACAAAGTTACCTGAAAAATCCCTGACAGAAAGGGAGCTGATCTTGTGTGAGACACTAAGCAATGGTTGAAAATATTCACATTACCGGTTACATTGTTATACCCTTTTATTTATGAACTGTTTCAATAAATCTTCTTTTATTTAAGTCTGCCAGCTCTGAAAGAAATAATTCCTCAGGAAACACATAGTCCCTCACGAGACTTAAAAACTCGACCTACCTATCCAGTGATAGCCAAAAAAAAGTATAAAGGTTTGGAAAGCCTAAAATTTCCTGGCGGCAGCCTAACCTACCCAGTTGAACAAAATAAAAATAACACTTTTAAAGTGAAACCAGGCCTCCCCAGATAAGGGGTTGTCTCAGAGCTCTTTCCAGAACTGTCCTTGAGAGAACAGCTCTGACAGAACTATGGCTTGCCCAGGGTCATCCAGCAGCTGCAAGTGGAGGAGTGGGGAATCAAACCCGGTTCTCCCAGATTAGAGTCTGCACACTTAACCACTACACCAACGGTACTATTTGGCATATTTATGTAATTTGACTATAAATGCCTTAGTTTTCAACAAGCAAAACTGTGAATATACCCAAGATTAGAGAAAGAGAACTGCTGCATTCAATACAGTACTTTAGCACATGTATCTTAATTTTTGCTATCTAAGAAAAAGCTAAAAATAAAAGTTGAAAACAGAACATCCATTTTGCAGTAAACAAATTAAAGAATGATTCAGACAGAAACAGTTTTATACAGTCATAATAGATCTAGCAGTATGAATGAATGAATGATGTTTATTTGCAGTCAAAGACCATTTATAAAAATATTACAGGTTCATTAAATACAAATTATCTTTCAGCTCTAAAAATAAGCATATAACCTTAAAATCAGTTTAACAGTCCATTATATCAAAATAATTATAAGGTGTTTAAAACTAAACTACTTATGAGTCATGCAAAGGTAAATGAGGGTTCTACTTGATCTACTTATTGTGAAATTTTACCAGTTGCAAGCAGGATTTTGCTATTTGGAGATCTGTTGATTTTCCTCTATTAAAAGTCTCTCTAGATCAGCACTATCTGCATCAAGTGCTGGTCTATCCAAGAGGAGGGCAATAAGCTTATCCCTATAAACCTGATGAAAAGGACAGAGAAAGAACATGTGGAGCATCGATTCCACTTCTCCCATAGAACATGGGCAGCACCTGTGTTCATATGGTATCCTTATATATAAAGCTGAGTTGGGGTGGCTTCCCTCCTATGAGGTAGCTCAGCCATTGGCCCGTCAGCTGCCACTCAGGACTACTCACATGCCATCGGCCGGGGGTGGGTCTGCTCCTCTTCCCCGCCCACTCCCCCTTCAGCCACTCTGCCCTGTCAGAATTCCTGGCAAATGGCTTTGTCACTTTGACGAAGACGCTTCTCCTGCTTGCCTCCTGTGTGGGACTTAACTTTTCCCTCAGTGGCTTTTGGTAGGTGTAATGAAATGTGTTTGTAAGATGGCTGCTGGGCTGCTGTCTGTGGTTGTTTGTTTAAAATGTGCCGCCATAAGGTTTAATTGAGCTGTAGTTCCAGAGAGGGGCCTGTCACTCACTGGTTGAATGGGGCTTCCTCATCTGCTGGATTACAATTCCCAGCTGCCCCAAGGCATAAAAGGGCGGGAAAACACAGACTGTCCCAATGCACAGGGCGGCATCAACATAGACTGCAGCCCATCCAGGGAGGAGGCTGTCTTCTTCCTACAGAGGATGGCGTTTAACCCCTGTGAGTTTATGCTGTGCTGGTTCATACAGTTGGTTCATACACTCCTACAGTGAGTTTGCGTGCCCCATAACTGTGTAAATAAGTTAGATAAATTCTTTTATTTGGGCTAATGATCTATGTTGTACTCTGACCACATAGTCTCCCCCGCTCTGCACAATAACAAAGGGAGGTGGTAGCCCAAGGAGGCAAGGAAAGGCCAGACCCTTAGGTTCCCAACTTTCCAGGGATCCCCCAAAGATTGGGAATTCCATCTCCAAATAAGGAGATTCGGCCAGAGGGGTCTCACAATCCCTCTAAAAAAGCAGTGACGATTCAGTGAGTCGTGGCAGCCAATTTAAGGAGTGAGATACACACACAGGACAAGGGTGGGAAGCAAACAGCTGAGTAGTAAACTGGAGCCCGTTTCGCCACAGTAGGCAACCAAGCTCAGTTCAGACAAAGGAAGGAAACCCTTTGCAGGCCTTTGTGAGGAACTCATTGTGGCCAGTACCGAGTCTAGGGTTGCCAGCTCCAGGTAGGGAGATTCCTGGAGATCTTGTGGAAGAGTCTATGGAAGCCAGGGTTTGGGGAAGGGAGAGGCCTCAGCTGAACAGAATGCCATACAGCCCACCTCCAAGTACTCCCGGGGGGGGGGAATCTGTTGCCTGGAGTTCAGTTGTGATACCTGATGATCCTCAGGCTCCACCTGGAGATTGGTTGCCCTAGGCGTGGTGGTCAGTGCTTCAGAGCAGGGTCTGCTAGATCCAGGTTCTTGCTGTAGAAGCTGAGTCGGTGATTTTGGACTGGTCAAAGACTTTCAGCCTAAACTACCTCACATGGTTGTTGTGCAAGTCAAAAGCAGGAGAGAAGAATGGTGTAAGTTGCTTTGGTCCCCATTGCAGAGAAAGACTACTTTTCCTACTGGGGAAAAGCACGTTGCTTACCAGTAACTGGTGATCTTCGAGTGGTCGTCTGTGCATTCACACCCATGGGATCTAGTGTGCACGCGCTGGATCGATCGGTGCTGTACTCTTTTAACGGATTTTCGCGCCCAGTCCCTCAGGCATGCACAGGAATCCCACCACGCATGCCCAGAGGGGTGGGCACGGACATCCTGCTAGTTCCTACAAACCGCCGCAAATCAACCCCTATTCAAAAATGTAGAAGCTGACACCAGCGGGGAAGGAAGGCGGGTCGTGTGAATGCACAAATGACCACTCGAAGATCACCAGTTACTGGTAAGCAACCTGCTTATCTTCGATGTGGTCTCTGTGCTTCACACCCATGGGAGATTAGCGAGCAGTATCCTACCGGGAGGAGGGTTATGGCAGGTTTTACTGCGTAGCTGAAGACAGAATGTGATGTCCCATGTTGGTACTGGTGTTGGTACGGACGTCTAGGGCATAGTTCCTGATGAAGGTGTTAGGCGTGGCCCAGGTAGCAGTTTTGCAAATGTCCGGCAGTGGTACTCCCTGGAGGAAGGCAGTGGAAGTCACGACAGCCCTGGTAGAGTGAGCCCTGATAGGGCCAGGTAATGGCTGTCTGGCGAGTAGGTAACATAGACCTACAATCCACTTTGACAGGCGCTGGGCCGTGATGCATGTGTTCTACTGAGGTAGGACAGGAGAGCCCGCTTTACGTCCAAGGTGTGTAATAATCTGTCCTCCACTGATGTTGGGTTTGGGAAGAAGTCAGGGAGGAAGACCTCCGCCTGCAGGTGGAACTCTGACACCACCTACGGGAGGAAAGAGATGTCCAGAACGAGGCAGACTCCATCTGGGAGAAAGGACAGGAAAGGTGTATCGTGCCAGAAAGCCAAGATTTCTCCAACTCGCCTAGCCAAGGTAATGGCAATTAAAAAGGCAGTTTTCCATGCGAGGAGTTTGAGGTCGCATGTTGCAAGCGGCTCAAAGGGCTTCCTCATGAGCTGACATAGAACTAGAGGAAGGTCCCAGGGAGCGACTGGAGTTTTGACAGGAGGGTAGAGGTGTAACAAACCTTTTAAAAACTGTTTGGAAATCGGATGAGAAAACAAAGTGCATCCGTCAACTGGAACATGGTAGGCCGAGAGAGCGGCCAAATAAACTCTTAACGACGAATGGGAAAGTCCCGAGTCAGCTAAGGAGAGGAGGAATCAGAAAAACTCTTTTGAGACCTACTGAGGAGGCTCGAGGGGCATCATCACCAAGGGAAGAACAGAACCTTCGCCATTTATAATCGTAAGACCTCCACGTAGTAGGCTTCCTGAAATTCAAGAGGACGTTCACTACGTGGGAGGAGAAGCCGATGATGTTATCTGCCATGCTGTCAGCAATGTTCCCTCTAAGCCGTGAAGTCTTGTGACAAAAATTCCACTTTGTGAGCTACTGGCATTGAAGTTGTGAGCCAGCGATTTGGCCACTGCATAAATTAGTTTGCTCTGGAGCCCTCCTTCCTGAGAGAAGACAAAAATGTGTGAGCCGGAGGCTAAAAAACTGTGAGCTAGCTCACAACAACTCAGCTTAGAGGGAACACTGGCTGTCAGTTTCAACTGTGGTATGTCGTGATGTAGGACGGGGAAGTCTGAGAGAAGGAGGAGGTCCTGAGCTGGAGGGAATCGATGGTATATCCCCCGAGATAATTCGAGGACTGTTGAAAACCAAGGTTGTCTCGGCCACCATGGTGTTATTAAGATACAGTCCGCACTGTCTTTGAGAATTTCGCGGACCACTCTCAGAAGCAGAGGTAAGGGGGGGAACATGTAGAGAAGTCCTGATGACCAAGGGTAAAGGAGACCGTCTCCCAGAGATTGTGGATCCTTGCCTCCTCGACTGCAGAACAGAGGACACTTTTTGTTGTTTCTGCTTGCAAAGACATCGACTTGGAGAGCTCCCCACTTGTGGAAGAGTGGAAGGAGGTATGTTGGGTTCATCCCCCACTCGTGAAGGCTGAGTCCCGCTCGACTTAGATGGTCTGCCTGCACGTTCATGCGTCCTGGAATGTGAGTGGCCACAAGGAATATGTTGTTGGCGATGCAAAGCTCCCACAACTGGATTGCAAGGTTGCATAGGCGTAGGGAAACCATGCCTCCCTGTCTGTTGACGTAGGATAGCGCTGTGGTGTTGTCTGTGAGGACCGTGACACATTTTCCCTTGATTAAAGGGAGAAAACTGGTGACAGCGTGTTGTATAGCCAGCAGTTCTAGGATGTTTATGTGTTGCTTCCTCATCTGCGTGTTCCACTTGTCCCCAACAGAGAGGCCCATGGAGTGTGCACCCCATCCCGTCAGGGAAGCATCCATTGTAATGGTGACTTTGGGTGACGGAGGGTGGAATGGTGCTCCCTGAAGGATATTTGAAGGGATTGTCCACCAAAGTAAAGAGTCCTGTATGCTGGGAAGAGGGGATAGGACAACAGTGTGTGCGTTTTTCGACTGGTTGTAGTTGTGGATGAACCAGTGTTGTAACGGACACATTTTGAGCCTAGCGAAGACAAGAACAGACGTAGTTGCAGCCATCAGGCCTGATAGCCTCTGGATTTGGAAGGCAGTGACGCAGGGTTGGGTATGGACTACTGTGGCTAGGGAAATGATATCTGCTGCCCTGTCTTGGGGCAGTTAAGCCATGCATGTCTGTGAATCCAGTATTGCGCCGATGTACTCGCTGGGCAGGAGACAAGTGAGATTTTTGGTGATTGACTCGTAGGCTCAGTTTGTCCAGTAGTGCCAGAGTCTCTGTGACGTTTGAGAGCAACCTGTTTATCTTCGACGTGGTCTCTGTGCTTCACACCCATGGGAGATTAGCGAGCAGTATCCTACCTGGAGGAGGGTGCTGGCAGGCCCTTACTGCGAAGTCGAGGATAAGACGTGACGTCCCATGTTGGTATTAGAGATCTAATCGAAATTGGTTTTAAATCGAAAATAAAAAGACTTAGAGCTAAAATAAGCGCATAAGAAGTTAAGCGAACGCAAAAACTGTCAATATATATAAAGCGGATTTAAATCGTATAACTTTTGTCTTGTTTTGGAAAGCTTAGTTCGTTTATAGCTGGGAGAGGACGGAGGGCGCCAGAGAAAAAACTGGTAACCAGAAATAACATACCAACGACTCCCTCTCAGAACTAGGAAGTAACTACAGACTTTTCTTCACTGTTAGCAAATGCACTACGCCCGCTAATGGAACAGATGACTAACCTCAACGCCAAACTGGACGGTGTTCAAAAACAACTGAATCAAATGGATAAAAGAACTTCAGTAACCGAGAAAACGCTGAAAATTTTTTGGAAAAACTAAGAGTATCAACAAAAGAGTAGATGAAGCAGAAAAGGAAAGATCCTCCGATAAAACACAACTAATACAGCTCCAGCTGGAAATATCCACGTATGTTCTACATTTCCATGGGATCCCTGAAGAAAAGAATGAGGATTTAAAAGAGCTTTGGTCTCATTAATGGATTACAAACAAGAATACCTACTGAAAGAGATGGATGTGGCCTACAGGACTTACCAGGATTTTATAAAGAAAAATACTCCCAGGGGAAACCTATTTAAAATTCACAAAACGATCTACCAGAGAACTGGTGTTAAAATCTACAATGGGAAAACCCTTAAAAAGTAAAAATGAAGAGATAAAAATACTAAAAGACATCTCCTTTGAAGTCAGAAAACGGAGGAAACTATACAGGATGCTTACTCTCACTCTGCAAAAAAAGGAAGTACCATATTGAACTGAGCTTCAATTATCGGTATAAAAAATACAAAATTGACTCTGTTCCAAAAGCGGGAAAATTTATGGATCAAATGTTCAACACAAAATATAAGAAGAAAGAAAAGAACTCAAAACCAGACCAGGAGGAAGAAGAAGAAGAATCCTACTCAGAGGATTCAAAAAGCACTACTTCCACATCACCAGAATTATCGGAATTGGAGAAAGGAGCAGCCTCTTCCCATTTCCCATAGTTATAGTTTTAGGGTTCTAGTATCCCTCCCCCTTCCAACTTTTAGTTGTAGTTTTTGTAGTTTATAGAAAATGCAAATAAAAAATCCCCTTCGGGGGGGCATAAAAAAATCCCTCTGGTACACTATGGAATTCAGGGTAATGGAACAGGAGCTTAGATGACTGGAGCGAAATTGGTGGTGAGTTCGCGATGAAGCTATGAGAGCATATTATAGGATGTTTATGAAATCCTGAGATGGCAGTGAAAACCGCCTTGTCTACACATCCTTCACTGCATCTGCTAGCTCTCACCCAGCACAATTGTTTGGTGTAGTGGTTAAGTGCATGGACTCTAATCTGGGAGAACCGGGTTTGATTCCCCACTCCTCCACTTGCACCTGCTTGATGACCTTGGACAAGCCATAGTTCTGATAAGAGCTGTACTTGAAAAAGAGTAGTTTCTGTCAGAGCTCTCTCAGCCCCACCTACCTCACAGGGTGTCTCTTGTGGAGAGGGGAACGGAAAGGAGTTTGTAAGCCGCTCTGAGACTCCTTCGGGTAGTGAAGGGCGGGGTATAAATCCAATCTCTTCTCTTCTTCTTTAGGGTAATTAGGTCTCTTACGCCCTTATCTGAGAGGACCCAAAGTAATAGTAATTTAACCCTAAGCTGTGAGCCATTTGCAAGCTTTTTCAGAAAAAATCTCATTGCTCCACCGCAACCTTCCAGCCAATATTGATACAGTAAGTGAACTGGAGGCCCCTTGGCCATCTATGGATTCAGTTTGACACCTTCAGTCAGCTCTCCCAGGCCAATGTCGACAGAATCCTGGGCACTGTTAGCCGAACCACTTGCCTCTTTGCTCTGTGCCCCTCAAAGCTAGTGAAGGCTAGCAGGAAGGGGCTATGAGGCCCCCTCGAATATATTATCAACTTGCTCCTGAGCTCTGGGAATTTTCCAGGGAGGCTGAAGGAGGTCATGGTTTATCCACTCTTGAAAAAAACCAAACTTAGATCCTACGGATCTGACCAATTACTGCACAGTCTCGAATCTCTTGTTTCCGGATAAGGTAATTGAATGAGCGGCAGCCGAGCAGCGCCAGAAATTTCTAGGTGGTACATTGGTGCTGGACCCATTTTAATCAGGCTTCTGCTCCATGGGATGGAGATGGCATTGGTTGCCCTCACAGACGATCTCCAGAGACCGCTGAATCGAGGCGGGTCAGCGCTGCTGATATTACTTGATCTTACAGCAGCATTTGACATAGTCGACCACGACCTTCTGACTCACTGACGCTGGAATTCGTGGGATAGCCTTGCAATGGCTTACCTCATTTCTATACAGTCGGGGACAGAAGGTGGCGCTGGGAGGGACAGTGTCCTCAAGGCACCTGCTGGAATGTGGGGTGCTCCAAGGGGCACTTCTCTCGTTGTTTAACATGTATGGGCCCCCTTGCCCAGCTAGTGCGGAGTTTCATGCTGGGGTACCATCAATATGCTGATGATACCCAGCTATTTCTGCTGATGGATGCCTGGTCAGACATCGTTCCCAGGAATTTAGCTGAGGGTTTGGAGGTGGTGGTGAGATGGCTAAAGCGGAGTCGACTGAAATGGAATCCAGAAAAGACAGAGGTTCTGTGGCTAAGTGGGGGAGAGCCTTGTTTGGGTTGCCAGCTCCTGACTCTTGAGGGTGTGCCTCTGTCACTGGCACATACTGTCAGGAGGCTGGGCGTGACCTTAGATTCTTCCCTATCTACAGAAGCTCAGGCTGTGAAGGTCGCCAGCCAGGCGTCCTTCCAACTTTGCCAGGTTAGGCAACTGGCTCCCTACCTGTCTCGCCCCAACCTAGCCACAGTAATCCATGCAACAGTCACCTCCAGGTTAGACTACTGTAATTCACTATATGTGGGTCTGCCCTTGCACCTGACCCAGGAGCTCCAACTGATCCAAAATGCAGTTGCTCGGGTCCTTACTGGGACCCCCCGGACAGCACATATTTAACCAGTGCTACACAAGCTGCATTGGCTTCCAGTGGAGCACCAGATTAGGTTCAAGGTTCTGGTTTTGACCTTTAAGGCCCTTAGCAGTCAGGGACCTTCATATCTTCCAGGCCGCCTCTCCTAGTATGCCGTGGGAAGAGCACTATGCTCAGGAAGTAAGAACCTCCTGATGGTCCCTGGCCCGAGAGAAGTCCAGCTGTCCTCAACCTGCCTGGTGGAACACTCTGCCAGAAGACATCCATGCCCTGTGGGAATTGTTACCTTTCAGCAGGGCATGTAAGGCAAAGATGTTCTGCCAGGTCTTCGGTTGAGGACAGTGTCGGGACATCATTTGGCACTCTTACATAAATCCCCATCCCCCATAACCCCTCCCCTAGGGAGGCTGTGGAGTTGGAATTCTTTCCGCCATCTTATATGGGCTGGTTTCTGCTATCACAAAGATGTTGTTTTATGTACCAGTAAATTTTTATTTTAATCTAGTTTTAAATTGAGATTGTATATTTATTCTGTTGTAAGCCACCCTGAACCCTATTCTAGGGAAGGGTGGCCTAGTAAATTGAATTAAATAATTAAATAATTAAATATTTGGGATTGCTGAATTTTTTTTGCTCCATTATACCCTATGGGGCCATTATAATCAATGGTCCCCATAGGGTATAATGAAGAATCGAGTTGGGGGTATCTGGTGCTCTATGGGGGCTGTTTTGTTTTGAGGCACAGGCAGCATAGCTGCTGGAGACTCTCCTCAACGCCCCCCCTCCAAGTTTCAAAAAGATTGGACCAGGGGATCGAATTCTGTGGGCCCCAGAAGGTGGTGACCCATCTTCCATTGGTTTAAATGCCTTCTCCAAGCTGTGAGTGAAGGTGCTTAAATGGCTAATGGTCCCTTTAAATGCCTTCTCCAAGCGGGGAGTTCACCCAGAAGGCATTTAAGGGGACTGAGAGCCCTTCAAATGCCCTTTAACTGCAACTACCCGATGGTCCTAAAAAGTCCCAAATGTTTTTGCGACTTTTCGGGTCAGCCATTTTTGGATAGCCAAATAAATAGCTATCTGACTGAAAAAAAATTCAGAAAATATCAATATGGTATTTTTCGGGGGGGGGGGGGGGCTCCGTTGAGCTGAATGCACACCTCTAATACACAGAGTTAGAAAGTGTAGTACAGTAGACCAAATGGTTATTTAAACTGCTAGTCTCTGATGACCTATGAAGCTCAAGGGGATGTCTTCAATAAGGTCACTCTGTCTCCTCTCAAGATAGCTGTTGTGAAGATGAAAGAACATAACCCCACATGTATAGGCTAAGGTTCTTGAAGCAAAAGTGAAATATATACATGATATTTAGAGAAATAATGATAAGTTATAACTTTGTGTAGATAACTTGGGAATCATAACAATTTTAGCATGTCTGCCAAATCAAAGACTTAAGAGGAAAATGATAGAGAAACCCAAGTCATTTAGTGTCAACTATATTCATTTGTCAAAGTTTCACAGTACTTTAGTTCCTTGTGCATTTGACAGGTGGATTCCTGCCTGTATCCTGTGCACTCTCAACTTCATATTATACCAACAACAACATACACAGGAATAAAAAATTGGACTTAAATATGCTACCATTTTTCCTAGCTATCATGGTAAAGGAAATACATGAAAAAGTCTATAAAACATTTTAATAGTGTGTTAACTCATATGTACACAACTTAGGTAAACAATCTTACCTAATCGCAGCTCTCCAAAATTGCCACATCCGATTTTTTTCCCAACCCTAAAGTTAGGTCCAACCATTAGCACTCCAGAATTTGAAGAGCTGCTGCCTCGTGGATTGTGACTCGACCGCCCACTAGGCCTTGCCATTCTATCATCCGGTTTGTCCTTCTCTTTCTTTTTACTATCCATATCAAGTTTACGGTACTCCACTTTGAATTTTGTTGCCCAGGTAAGACAGGCAATCTCAAATAGGATAAAGTAGAAATGGAAACATCACTAGCTAAGTGCTCCAGCTAGTTAAAGTGAATCAGCAAGCTGCAGCAGGCAGTCACTGCTTGTGTATTCATCCCATTCGCAAAGTATTTTTCCTCAGCAGCTGTTAGAAGAAAATATATTCTCAGTAGATCTTCTGTCAGCACCATTTACCAGAATTTAAAGTCTGTCTGTAAAAAAACAAACAGAAGTTTATTAAGCAAGCGTGGTTAAGTACAAACATGCTATGTTACTGCACAATACAGGTGTCTCTTCTGTATAGCACTAGACACATGACTGGTTGAACAATAAAACTATATAGTACTATAGCAGAACTCCACGTGTACTATTATTTTACAGCTGTACTTAACTCTCAAAAACTATACATGTGAAAAATCAACCTTACTACTGTCAGCTATTTAGAATAGTACATGCCACTCTTTCCCAAATACCACATCCAAAGATTTACTGAGCTCCATAAAATGCTGAACACTAAAATGCCCCTCAACTTTTGGCAAATGTAATTTTCAAATTCTTCTAGATTATGTTACACAAATTTGGCAAAAATAGTTTTAAAAGATAGAACTATCAGATTTTACTTTGGCTTAGATCCAGTGTTCCCTCTAAGCTGTATACATGAGCAGCCACTCATTAACATAGGAAGCCCTGCTCAGCAGCAATCTGGAGCCATGCAGGGTCTTGCACTGCCCATTTTAAGATCATAGCAATTATATTCTACTCAGGATGCAAACTGCTCCGCTCAGTAGGGGAAAAAATTAGAGGGAACATTGGATCCACTGGAAATCTCTGCTGCGAGCAGGGGTCATTTCCTGCAGGAGCGCACAGGAGCGGAGCTCCTGCAGTAAAGAGCCCAGGGGGTGGGCACGTGCAACAAGCCCCACCCCCCTGCTCCCAGCAGCCCTCAGTCAAAGCAAGAAGCAGCCAGGTAAGTTGCAGAGCTCCCCCCAGCCCCCCCGGTCCAAAACAGTCCAGTGGCACCTTTAAGACCAAGTTTTATTCAGGTACAAGCTCTCCCTCCTCTGCGAGGACAGATCTGCACATCCCCCCCCCCCTCAATAGCTAGAAATCCAAAACAGTCCAGTGGAGCCTGAGGGGTGGGTGTTGCCTTCTGACACACTTCCAGTGATGTCAGGGGGTGTGGCATATGCAAATAGGTTATACTAATGAGTCATGCTAATGAGCTCCTGCACTTCTTTTTCTACACAATGACCCCTGGCTGCGAGACAGGATTTTCATCAATGGAGCACACCTTTCTCACTTACCCATCCCTGTGCAGTTCAAAATGAACCCTGGGAGAAAGAGGACCCTCAGGAACAGCATAAAGGGGGAGGTCTGCAGTGGGAGGTGAGAAAAACTGAAACCTCCTTCTCTCTGAAAAATTCTTCTAAGGGATCCAAGCCATTATATGAGACATCTCTACAAAATTATATTTCACACTAAGGACAACAGCATATTTTCAAGACTTAATCAGAATTGATGAAGAAAACAGAGGAGATTGGATTTATACCCCGCCCTTCACTACCCGAAGGAGTCTCAGAGCCGCTTACAATCCCTTTCCCTCTCCACAACAGGCACCCTGAGAGGTAGGTGGGGCTGAGAGAGCTCTCTCAAGAACTGCCCTTGAGAAAACAGCTCTGAAAGAACTTATGACTGACCCAAGGTCACTCCAGCAGCTGCATGTGGAGGAATAAGGGATCAAACCCAGTTCTCCCAGATTAGAGTCCGCGCTCCTAACCACTACACCAAACTGGCTCTCCATAGTTGCATGCATAATAAGTAACCAAAACTGTTTCTGTGCTCTCCATCCTTAGAGCACCCAATCTGATCAGTTAAAATGGCGATGCTTTCAGTTTTATAGTGTCATGGCATAACTTTTAGTATAACTTTACAATTACACTTGCTTTAGATATTAGGTGTTCCCTATGAAAAGAAGTAGATAACAATTTTCAGAGTTTGAAAGGCAAAAAAGTAAATGGAGCCCAAAAATTGACATAACATAGCAGCTAAAGTTACATTCGTATAAAGGAAATTCAAAACACAACTACATGTAAAACTGGAGTTCCATGAATGCAGCTCCCAGAGTTATTTTTCTTTTAAGAAGCTGACCACACCTCAAAAAGGATATTATAGCATTGGAAAAAGTACAGAAAAGGGCAACTAGAATGATAAAACGGTTGGAACACTTTCCCTATGAAGAAAGGTTAAAACGGTTCGGGCTCTATGCTTGGAGAAACAACGACTGAGGGATGACACGATGGAAGTTTATAAGATTATGCATGGGATACAGCGAGTAAAGAAGTACTTTTCTCCCTTTCTAACAATACAAGAATCCATGGGCACTCAATGAAATTGCTGAACAGTCAGGTTAGAACGGAAGGAAGTACTTCTTCACCCAAAGAGTGATTAATACATGGAATTCACTGCCACAGGAGGTGGTGGCGGCTACAAGCATGGACAACTTCAAGAGGGAATTAGATAAACACAAGTGGAGACCCGCAAGTCTTGCGGGATGGTTATCTCATTCGTCACACCTTTGCTTCCTCTCCTCACCCCCTACCTTTCTCACACTATTTCTCATCCATGCATGTGACTTCCTCTCTCTTTCTGACCTGTCATCTTTCGCTTTTTCTGCCTCCCCACTTCATCACTCTTTCTCTCTCTTTCTGCCCCCACCACATCATTCTTTCTTTCTGCCCCATCACTCTCCCAGCCTCCTGCCTGCTTCCTCCCCCACTCCGCAGAGCAGCAGCAGCAGTGCTCCTAGCCACCCACCTGCTTCCTCTCCCCCCACAGCAGCAGTGGCAGCAGTCTGGGAATCACAACGGATCTCCCAGCTACAGAGATCAATTCACCTTAGGGCTGCCAGCTCCAGGTTGGGAAATTCCTGGAGATTTGGGGGTGGAGCCTTGGGACAGTGAGGCTTGGGGTGGCAAGCAGCCTCAGCAGGGTATGATGCCATAGACACAACGCTCCAAAACAGCCATTTTATCCCAGGGAAGCCTCTACCTAGGAAAATTACAGTCTTTCTCCACAGTGGGGACCCAAGCAGCTTTCATTATTCCCTCCTCCTTTTTATCTGCACAACAACCCCGTGAGGTTGGTTAGGCTGAAATATGTGACTGGTCCAAAATCACACAGTCAGCTTCCACTGCAAGATGGGGATCTGAACCTGAGTCTTGCAGACCCTAATTTGAAGCTCTAATTTCTGCACCTCACTGGCTTTCATACAGTGGCTGCTGATGAACGGTAGCAAGCAGCGGAGGCTAGGTGAGTCATGCAAATCAGGGGGGACCTGGCAACCCTAGCCTACTGCCAGGCCTACGGTTGCCAGCCTCCAAGTGGGACCTGGAGACCCCCCAGAATTACAACTGGACTCTAGACAGCAGAGGTCTGTCTCCCTGCAGAAAATGGCTGCTTTGGAGGGTGGACTCTGTGGTATTATACCCAGCTGAGGAATCTCCCTTCCCAAACCCAGCCCTCCTTAGAGTCCACCACAAAATCTCTAGAAATCCCCCAGCCTAGCACTGGCAACTCTTGTGAGGCCACAAGGCTCCCTCCCTTCCTCCCTGAAAGGTCAAAAGAGGCCCGGAAAGGGCCCTTCCTCCACCCTTTTACTGACAAAGCCAGTTAGAAGCCCCCCCCCCATTCTAGTCTCTCACCATTGATGTTTGGAATTAGATCCCTGCAGAGGCCATTTCAAAAGGTTTTGGGGGGAATTCAGCCATCCCTGAAGGGGTTTTTTTTTTAGTTTTTGGATTTTTCTACAAACCCAGGAAGTCTACTGACTATGTAGGAAAAGCTGTTGGGGGAAAGTAAGTATCCGCACAGAGAAAAAAACTCTGGCTAATAGAATAAGGATATGGAGTAGAGGTCCATCAGTGGCTATTAGCCACGAGATACTGATAGGAACTCTCAGTCTGGGGCAAGTAATGCACTGTATTCTTGGTGCTTGGGGGGGGGGGCAACAGTGGGAGGGCTTCTGGTGTACTGGCCCCACTGCTGGACCTCCTGATGGCACCAGGTATTTTTAGCCACTGTGTGACAGAGTGTTGGACTGGATGGGCCATTGGCCTGACCCAACATTGGCTTCTCTTATGTTCTTATGACTGATTCCAATCAGGACTGCAGAACAATAGGAGAATTGGGTAAATCTACAGATACAGATATCAGTATGGTTGTCACAGCAGGGCAAATAGTGGCTGTATGGGGCAATTCAGTTTGTCAAGACAGCTTGGGAGAGAAGGTTCTCTCCTTTTTGCCCCAATCAAAATAAGGTTTTCCCTTCTTATACGGGGGGGAGGGCTGACAGTGCCATTCACAGAACCCCATTACTTAGGTTCAAATTCCCAAGCTACCAGAAAATCCACTTAATGAACTTCCAGAACTTCTTGGATGCAGGCAGCATGCAAATGTTGGCTACATTAAAACAGCAAGAACCTTTTGTTGCTCATTTGCTCTCCCATCCCCAGTTCCCTTGTGCATAGTGACTGAAGGCTTCCTGGCTTCAGAAACATTGACTCAAGCTGCCTGGGCAAACTTGGGTTTGTATACTTCCTTCAAACTAAACCTTACAATCCTAATATGGAGGGAGGGGGAAATGCCTGTGGACTAACTTGGGAGGAAAAGAACAGCAACTCTCTGGACAGTTGTAAGCCAGAAGATGATTTTTTTAAAAAAGGAGTGTGTGACCCCACATCCTGCAAAGCTAGAGAGCAAAGAGTTCACAGAATAGGCAATTGACAATATCTGACCTGTCAATTGGCTGCTAATTTAATCCTCTTCCCTTGTTCTCATCATCTACATTTCTTCAGACTCCTGAGAAATACAACAGGGCATTCATGCAGAAAGAGTACAGCTCAGCTGTATAGCTGCCGCTTTACATGAAAAGATCCCAGGTTCAATCCCTGACATCTCCAGTTAAAAAGGAGGTGACATAAAACATCTCTGGGCAGTTGTTGCCACTCCAAGAAGACAGCATTGTGCTAGACAGAGCAATCATCAGACTTAATCTAAGGCATGCGTCTCTTTGTGCTTTCAGAGACAGATGCAGACAAAACTACATATACTGCACTGCCCTGACTCCTTGGAGGAAAGATGGCATATAATGAATGGGGTAGGATAAAATGGATGGAGTATACGGATCTCTTTCAACAGCCTCACTCTCAAGGATACTGCTGTTACTCTTATTTTCCTCCATGAACCACTAAGCCAGGATCTATGTCAGTCCCACAGCATTGCTCCTTGTCACCTGGTTAAATCAGCCCACTGCCCAGATCCAGAGCCTTCAGTTCCTTTGAAAGAAAACTGGCAACAACATTCCAAGCAGGTGAAATCCAAGATACTTAAATAATTCTTGCAAGGATAAGGGTTTTCACACCTCTTTCTCCCTTTTTTTGACAGCCAATGAACAGATACAGACAACAATAAATTGGAGCTAAAAGCATTAAGAATATCTAGGTGGTAGAAAAACAGCAGCTCTCCTAAGCATTGAAACAAAGTATAATGAGGAAAGCAGAGCCCAACAGATTCCAAAAGAGAAAAGTTTTAGGAATTAGAATCATTAAATCATCTATTGTTTTACACTTATTTAGAAAATCAGAAAATAAAAAATCACATAATTTGGAGGAGTTGTTGTAAGGTGCCCAGCATTTGTACTGGCAATGAAATTTGGGGTAAAGGACTATTGAGTGCAGAACTGGAAATAATTTTCAAATTTTTAGGCAGCACAATCTCTTTTGGCATCTGAGATTTTCCTGGTCTTGAATTATTACTGTATGTAGTATTTTTAATGTCAACTTGTCTTTGAATGTTCAGTCATTTTACCCTATCACCTGTTGAAATCCTACCTTCAAAGTACACCACCACCACTTCCTGAAAGTGAGGGTCACCAATATCAACTTAAACATACCCAAACATCAAACTTTTCAGACCCTTCACATTATTCACACGATCTCATGCCAATAAAGGAATTGGTGCTGTGCTGTGGCTAGCCTACTACCCAGGTATGTGCCCCGGGAATATATTTTGTCTGATGGTAACTTCCAAACGTAACTTTCCACAAGCTGTGGAGTACTAGTAATCTATTTATTTATTCATTCATTCATTTGATTTGTATCCCACCCTCCCTGTTACATAAAACATATTAAACATTAAAACACAAAATTAAATAAAACCACAACAATACACTTTTAAAACACAGCATAAAGTACTAGTGCTGTATGCGGGCAATGGCAGACCTTAGCAGTGTCTGGCCGTGACATATTAATGGTGACAGTAATTTGGGTTTGGCATTAACATGTTGATGACGGTGTTAGTTTGGGGACATGTAAAAGGTCTCGCAGGGCCCTGATGTCATCCGGGAGCTCATTCCACCAGTGCAGAGCTGCCACTGAAAAGGCCCTGGCCCTCGTTACAGCCAGCCTGGCTTCTGTGAGACGATTTTGGGACCCCGATCTTAGTGCTCTTTGGGGAACATGTGGGGAAAGGCGGTCCTTTAGGTATAGAGGCCCCTGACCATATAGGGCTTTAAAGGTAAGAACCAGCTCCTTGAAACGAATTTGGTGTGCTATAGGCAGCCAGTGCCGGGCTTTTAGCGCAGGCTGGATGGGTTCCCGCATAGGGAGACCCAACAGCAGCCAGGCTGCTACATTCTGCGGATTTGGGACAAGGGCAGCCCCATGTAGAGAGCATTGCAGTAATCCAGTCTCGAGGTGACCATCACATGGATCACTGTTGTCAGATGACTGCGTTCAAGGAAGGGAACCAACTGCTTGATCAGCCAAAGATGACAAAAGGCTGACTTCACAGTGGCTGCTACCTGGGCTTCAATCATTCAGGAGGCATCCAGGAGCACTCCCAAACTCCTAACCTCCGGCACTGGCACCAGCGGTGCCCTATCAAAGTTCAGGAGTGCGATCCCTGCCCTCGGACTGCTCTGACTCAGGCACAGGATCTCCACCTTCGTTGGATTCAATTTCAGTCTACTCAGTCTAAACCAACCAACCACGGCTTTCAACACCAGGTCCAGATCTTCCGGACTAGAGTCGGACTGGCTGTCCAACAGCAGATAGAGCTGGGTGTCATCTGCGTATTGGTGACAACCCAGCCCATGACTCCGGGCAATCTGGGCAAGGGGGTGCATATAGATGTTAAATAGCACTGGGGAAAGCACCACTCCCTGTGGCATTCCGCAAACATAAGAACATAAGAGACGCCAATGTTGGATCAGGCCAAAGGCCCATCCAGTCCAACACTCTGTGTCACACAGTGGCCAGAAATACCAGGTGCCATCAGAAGATCAAGCAGTGGAGCCAGGACATTAGAAGCCCTCCCACTGTTGACACCCCCCCCAAGCACCAAGATGACAGAGCATCACTTGCCCCAGAGCCCCTAGCTATACCTTGTGGCTAATAGCCACTGATGGACCTCTGCTCCATATGCTTATCTAATTCCCTTTTGAAGCCGTCCATGCTTGTAGCACCCACCACTTCCTGTGGCAGTGAATTCCATGTGTTAATCACTCTTTGGGTGAAGAAGTACTTCCTTTTATCCGTTCTAACCCGACCGCTCTGCAGTTTCATGGAGTGCCCACGAGTTCTTGTATTGTGAGAAAGGGAAAAAAGTACCTCTTTCTTTACCTGCTCTTTCCCATGCATAATCTTATAAACCTCGATCATGTCACCCCTCAGTCGTCTTTTCTCCAAGCTAAAGAGCCCTAAGCGCTTTAACCTTTCCTCATAGGGAAAGTGTTCCAACCCTTTTATCATTCGAGTTGCCCTTTTCTGCACTTTTTCCAAAGCTATAATATCCTTTTTAAGGTGTGCACACAGTATTCCAAATGAGGTCTCACCATTGATTTATATAGGGGCATTATTATATTGGCTGATCTGTTTTCAATACCCTTCCTAATAATCCCCAGCATAGCATTGGCCTTCTTTATTGCAGTCACACACTGTCTCGACATTTTCAGTGAGTTATCTACAACTCCAAGATCTCTCTCTTGCTCAGTCTCTGCCAGTTCAGACCCTGAAACTAGCGAGTGCCTTTGCAACAGGTGTTTCCCCATGGCCACCCTTTGTCCCTGACCCAGAAGGAATGAGGAGAGCCATTGCAAGGCAGACCCCTGAATCCCAGTGTCAGCAAGGCGGTGGGTCAGTAGTCGGTAACCAACCATGTCGAATGCTGCCGACAGGTCTAACAACAACATCACCACTGAACTGTCCCAATCCAGATGCCTCCAGAGATCATCCATGAGGATGACCAGTACCATCTCTGTCCCATGGCCTGGTCAGAAGCCGGACTGGAAGGGATCTAGCACGGAGGTGTCTATCCAAAAAACCTTGCAACTGAATCGCCACTGCCCTCTCAATTAACTTACCCAAATAGGGTGAATTGGAAACCGGTTGATAGTTGGCCAATTCAGCTGGATCCAAGGATGGTTTTTTTTAAGAGAGGGCGGACCACTGCCTTCCTTTAGTGCCCTAGGGAACAGTCCCTCTGAAAGGGAATTTTTGATAATCTCCCTTAGGCCACCTCGTAGCCCGTCACGGCCAGCTTTAATTAGCCACAACAGGCATAGATCAAGGCTGCAAGTGGTCCGGCGAACATCTGAGAGTAATTTGTTGACCTCCTCTAGGCTGAGTGTACTGAAATAATCCAGAACTTGAGAAGAAGACACGTATGGACCCTCGAGTTCCCTTACTGTCTCAACTGTGGCGGGGAGGTCATGGCGGAGTGACAAGACTTTATCTGTAAAATAGCTCGCAAAAGCCTCACATCCAATCTCCAATTTAGTGAACAGACAGCATTAGCTTCCCTGCAATTCTGGTGTCATTTGGTTGAAAAACACCCCCCCCCGCCCCCCCCCCCCCAAGGAATCATGAAACCCAAATAATTCCAAAATCCTCAAAAACCCAGGAGGAGGAGGAAGAGATTGGATTTATACCCCACCCTTCACTCGGAGTCTCAGAGCAGCTTACAAACTCCTTTCCTTTTCCCTCCCCACAACAGACACCCCTTGAGGTAGGTGGGGCTGAGAGAGCTCTTGACAGAAACTGCTCTTTTCAAGAACACCTCTGACAGAACTATGGTTTACCCAAGGTCATCCAGCAGCTGTGAGTGAAAGAGTAGGGAATCAAATCCAGTTCTCCCGGATTGGAGTCCGCACACTTAACCACTACACTAAACTGGCTCCCCAGAGGCAACCACTACACCAGGGACTCATATATGGGCATTTATGCCCCTCCTGAAATCCAAAAATACCCATTTTTTTCAAGTGCACATTCGTACCTCAAGGTGCTCACCAAGTATATACACTTTTCTCTTTTTTTAAAAAAAAAGTAATGAGACATTAGTTTGTTTCTTCTTTTTTTGAAACAACTAACCCTAGCTCTGGGGTGAGTCGCTGCCAGCAAAAGGCCTACCAAAACTTGGGGTGAAAAATTTAAAAAGGAACATTGGCACTTGCTGTGCAGGTTCCTTCTGCTCTGAGGAAAGGAGGGCATCTTGACATGGATGATTCCCATCTATCCTTTAAGGAGTCAGGACTAAAATTCTTCCAGGCTTCCTGTCTCTAGGACAGAGTCACCCACTTTCCTCAGTTTGGTAACCCTGGCCCCACTGCTGGACCTCCTGATGGCACCTGGTATTTTTGGCCACTGTGTGACACAGTGTTGGACTGGATGGGCCATTGGCCTGATCCAACATTGGCTTATAGTATGTTCTTATGTTCTTAACTCATAAAGCAGTATCTATACGAAAATATTAAGTAAACCATTCAACATTTTAGGAAACAGGAAACAAGAAGACATGGAGCAAATAGCTTGTTTGCCCCCCCCCCATTCAGATCAGGGTGGGACAAGATGCCCTTCCCTTCCTCAGAGCAGAAGGAACCCTCACAGTAAGTGCCAATCTTCCTTTCTTGCTCTGAGGGGGACAGCATCTTGACATGGGACATCCAAAAGCAGTTGTATCCCATGTCAGGTGGGAAAATCAGTCCACCTACACCACTTGCTGTAATATACTCCTTCTGAAGGCTCTGTCAGCTGAGCCAAGGATATTCATTTTTTAGGCCCTGATGAAGGTTGACAGAAATGACCAGGTGGCCACCTTAGGATTTCCTCAATGGAAGCTTCAGCTGTGTTAGTTGTAGCTCTACAAATGGAGAGAGTTGTAGTTCAGGTGACACCTGGAGCTTGCTAGCTTGGTAAGCATGCCTTAAATGCATTACTACTCTGTTTATGTATACTTTCAACAAGATATTTTCTGTTCTTATGAAGACATGATTGTTCCTGATCACATCCCAGAATTTGTGTGGGGCCAGTCTGATTGCCCTGATCTCAGGAAGGTTGATCCTCTTTACACAGTTCCAGGTCCCTTGTGCGGGTCTTCCCTGACAAGTTACCCCCCCCCAGCATGCATCTGTAAATACTTGTATTATGATGGGCTTTATTTATTCCTTGCCTATGTACAGACTGATCATGGGCTCCACCACACGAGGCCCTGTCAAAGAAGACAGGTAAGAACTAAGGTAATGTCCGTCTTCTGAAGGATCTGCAGCTGGAAAGGTCCCAAGAACCACTGCAGAGGATGGAAGTGAAATCTCACGCAAGGAACCAAGTGCAAGCAAGCAATCATTAGGCCTCGCAGTTTTGCCGGAGTCATCAGTGATGATGACCTGGAATTTATCAGCCGTCTTGCCATGCCTGAGATTTTCAGGATCTTTTCTGGCAGGTACAGCCTGTTTACCGGGAAATCTGCTCTGATTCCCAGGTGTTCTATCTGCTGTGGTGGAATTAGATTGCTCTTGGCTGACTTGATAAAGAATCCATGGCGGGCTAGGCATTGAGTGGTGGACAGAATGCCTATGTGTGCTTGTATTAGGCTTCGAAGTCTGATCACTAGGTCACTGAGGAGCAGATGAACATGCACTTCCTGAGGATGTAAAAGAGCTACAAAGATCATCATCATTTTGGAGAACATCTACTAACAGAACCTGTTAGAGATCCGTAGTGTGGTTATGCAAAGATTAATACACTTTTGTTTTCTTTTTTGCTAAACCCAAGTTCTGTTTATTAGAAAGAAGGTTTTGCCCAGTCTTCTTTCATTTAGTGCTCAAAGAATTATTTGAACTGCACTACTTTTTCCCACACAAGGCAATCTAGACCACGCCGGGGGGTAGTCCCTTCCTCCCACTTTTGGGATGACGAGGGGGTTCCCATCCTCCTTGGAAATGAAGCCATCTGAGGCTTTGTAGAAATTCTCCCTGTTCTCCATTGCCTCAGGAACTCCACCCTCAGAAGGGGGGGGGGGGACAAGGAGTAGGCCAAAGAAAGAATTGAAGTATAGAATAATAGAAATAAATAGAATAAAGAAATGAGAAGAAGTGGGTATTAAACACACAGAAATAGGAGTATTAGGTGCCTCTTGCTGAGTAATAGGGGCCTTGCTGAGCAGCTCCTACAAAAGCCTGCTCTCCTTAATGAGGCAGGAAACAAAGCAAACTGAGGAAAGTGGTTGACTCTGCCCAGCAGACAAGAAGCCTGAAAGAATTTTAGTCCTGCCTCCTTGATGGGAATCACCCATGTCAAGATGCCCTCCTCCTCAGAGCAAGAAACTCCTACTTGGTCACAAATCTTACTGGGTAACCTGGGGCCAGGCTCACTCTCTCAGCCAAACCTGCTTCATAAGTATGTTGTTAGGGTGAAATGAAGGCAGAGAACAGTACATCCTGAGCTCCTTGGAGGAAATACAGAATTTAAAAGAGACAGAATATAAATATGACCATTTGATTTGAGAAAATAATCAGGACCTTCTGAGTTACATTTAAATAGTGGTTGTGACATTTTTAAAGTTTTAATCTAGAATCTGCACTGATTAGTTTTGAGATATTACCAAGCACATTTACTTTGCACTACAGATATCCATCCACTAGTATAAAAATGTTATATAAACAAAGTGAAACAGTATTCAAAATCAGCTGTAAAATGAACAGCTCAAATAAATTAACTGATTACTTTCACAGACTTTAGTCTAATAAAACAACAACAAAAGCTATGCAGTTTCAAAAGGATTCTTTTTTAATTTGCCCAGGAGAAAACTATAGAACTTAACCCTGCTATTAAATGTTTAGGGCTGTCAATTATTAAGATATTGGTTGAGATTAAATTAACATTTTCTAAATGTATAATCAGCCCAAATTTCCAATATTAAACCACTGATACTTAAATATTCAAACACTATTGTGCAGTGAAGTTCAAGCTTCATTTGAAGACAAACAGTGGCAATCCACAAGTCTTACAAAAGCTAAATGTCTTGTTAATTGTATTTTTTTTCTATGATCCAAGGACATATTACAATCATTTTTGCACTACTACTGATAATAGGCAACAACAGGACAGGGCAGTTCTGTTTAATTTAATTTAATCATTTATATCCTCCACGCCAACTGGCTGGTCTCAAATGTTACTGTACCAAAAATACAATAAGACAAAGCTATAAGTGCCATTACATAGCAGATAAAATCCACAACACAAAAAGTAGCAGCAATGGAATGCCAATGAAAACAGCAAGTCATCCAGTAAGCATCTGGACGAATAAGAGAGTTTTTTCCCTTTGTTTTTTTAATGGTTTAATGAGAGTTTTAATGGCAGCTAGAGCATCTTGGTGCCACGTGAACATGTCTGGGAAGAATAATATATGAACTATGCTTAACCACAGAGAAGGACTTCTCCCCAATTGCCACCAAGTCTGAAAGCAGGCACAAGACCTCTGAAGGACAGCGTGAACAACTGCTGCAAGGTATCTGTCCTGGAGAGGCCATAGCTGGCACATCACCAGCTTAAGCCAGAGAAAGAGACATGGTGTCACACATGCCACTCAGCTGGACCTCACAGCACCCCCAAACTGTTTTACCTGATCTTTAAGGTAGAATGGTACAGAACTTACCTAGCTTGGACCTAATAAATATATTATTTCATATTCTCTCTTACCATAATTAGGAGTCTCTATCAGTTAGGGAAGTTTACTTGAAACAAAATATGCACCATCGGATTGTAGTCTATTACCTGTAAAGGACCTAATTCAACACCAACCCCCACTTAAAAACACACCCTGGCTTCTGAGGCTGCTTATGTCAGTAACAAATTACATAAACTTCATCTGGCCATCTTTATACTATTAGACACCTGTAGCTACTACAGTATGCTTCTAAGACTAATCGAAGCATTAGCAATGCATACTGTTTATTGCCTGGGGTTTTTTTTTTGTAAATTAAAGTTTAGACTTTACCTTTGGCAAAGGAGGTCAACAAACCTTGGACACTAACAAGCACAGGCTGATGCAAAAAAGGAATAATTGGATCTGTATTGCCCATTCTCTTTGGGACTAAGATGTTGAACACAATGGGATGAGCATAATTGATTGTTACAGTATTGCCTGTTATATTATTTCCCATTAGGGAAGGGATATGAATTTCCCAAATTTACATAGAAAGAATGTGGTATTCTGCATTTTTAAGATAGCAGTATACATTGCACAGAATGGCAATATTACAGGTAGCCTACATAACCTGTTCCATAGGCACTTCTTCACATGTATATTCTGAACAAAAAGATGTTCAGAAACCATTTAGTATGAAATTTACAATATGCTCACCCGTATCTAAAAAGAACTGAACGTAAGCATCTAAAAACCAAGACAGTGTTCATCAGACCTTCAAGTTCCTAGAGGTTCTAAAATTAGCTGTAAGCCATGCTACCAACCAAAACTTGTTAAACGGAAGTCACTGACAGCCACAACTATGGCAAACCTTGACTTTAATTTAGGACATTTAGCTCTGACCTTCTTCTCCTACAGATTAAAACATCTTAGTTACATTTATATCCAAGTGAGATTTCAGAATTCACAGTAGTCTTTTTGACTCGTGCGGCTATTTATGATTAGGAAATGTACAGATAACTAATTTTCTGTATAACCCCAAAGACCGCACTTGATCTAATAATACCTTAACCTATTTCATACATAGTCTTTGGGATCAAGAGCAACTGCTAAATCCAATATGAATTTTATGATACAGTTAGCACTTTCTTACCCCACACTTTCCATGAACGTCTACCACAGGATTAATTCAATTTAATCTACACTAAAATTCCTTGCCATTCTTCCATGTTCCTACAGAAAGAAAGTAAAATAAGAATCAGCTCTTTCAAAAATTACTACTTTACTGTTTGCTATGGGAGCAAATCCCAGCACTATTCCTGTCCTCAGGGTTCTTCAGTCCACTATGGACACTGTAGCTAGTTAGCACTGTGGGAAGTAGAGCAAATAAGAACTCAGATATTCCCAGAGCTCCTTAACAGAAAGTAATCCTCCTATGGGAAATACAGAATTACACACACTCTTAGTCTTAAACAAGATCTAAAGATCACAGAAGCAACTTGCATCTTCTTAAATAACCCTAACATGACACGGCAATAAACAAAGGAGTGTAAGTGCACCCCTAGGAAGAGGAACCAGAAAATAAAATTAATCACTGGGGGGGGGGGGGAGAAATTACAATTAAACTTTATTTATTTTTTTAAGAAAATCTTCCCCATTTTAAAGATTCTTAACCAGTGCTGGCTCCAGAAGTAGCACTGTCCAGCCAGGTGGAACTGAACTGAATGGGGGAGGGGTAGACTGAGAAACTAAACAGCCCAATTTTAGTTTCACTTTCAGCAATAAATGACACCCAATCTTTTTGAGCTTGTGGGTACCTTCTGAATGCTCATACAGAGTGATAGGTACAACCAACATAAAGCTACTGTCAGCATTATATTATAACAAACACAGATGTGTAAGGACCTGGTTGAAAGTCACTGCAGCCTTTCTCTGCTTCCTTTTTTGCTTCTCAACCACCAGCTTGCCCACCTTTATCTGCCCCAATCTTCAGCTTTCCCTCTTTCTATCCTGCTAGCCGCCTCTACCTGGGAAAACTATGACCCAGTTGTGCAGTGCCTCTTGGAAACTCCCATTATCATCACCTTTTCCTGCTTCCTTTTCTACTTACCACTCACCCACCTTTAATCTGCCCCTGCATCTTCAGTTATATTTACTCTTGTTTACTTCATTTATACCCTGCATTTCTCAAATCCTAGCAGTATTGTTCTGGTTGTCTAGCAAATTCCACAATGGCCACTGAGGACATTTGTTTCTTAAAGGTACAGAAACAGTTTCTGTTATTTGGGGGCATTTTACTCTCCCAATGTAGGGTTTGGGGTTTGGGTGTTCTTTAAGATTTCAGATTTTTCTGCAAACCTGGGGCTTTTCTCAAGTTTGCAGAAAGAACCCTCTGGTCTGTTCCTGGATTCAGTCTCTCGATGTAAGTATCCAAAGTTGGGATGTCACTGAGAATTAGATATATTGACAAGTGGAGACCCGCAAGTTTGCGGGATGGTTATCTCATTCGTCACACCTTTGCCTCCTCTCCTCACCCCCTACCTCTCTTACACTATTTCTCCCCTCTGCCTCCCTTTTCTTACTCTCTATTTCTCCTCCATGCATGTGACTTCCTCTCTCTTTCTGACCTGTCATCTTTCTCTTTGTTTTTCTGCCTCCCCATTTCATCACTCTTTCTCTCTCTTTCTGCCCCCACCCCACCATTCTTCCTTTCTGCCCCCATCACTCTCCCAGCCTCCTGTCTGCTTCCTCCCCCACTCCGCAGAGCAGCAGCAGCAGTGCTCCTAGCCACCCACCTGCTTCCTCTCCCCCCACAGCAGCAGTGGCAGCGGTCTGGGAATCACAACAGATCTCCCAGCTACAGAGATCAATTCACCCTAGGGCTGCCAGCTCCAGGTTGGGAAATTCCTGGAGATTTGGGGGTGGAGCCTTGGGACAGTGAGGCTTGGGGTGGCAAGCAGCCTCAGCAGGGTATGATGCCATAGA
>NW_015169189.1:687989-715398 GCF_001447785.1 Gekko japonicus | reverse complement strand
TGATGAACGGTAGCAAGCAGCCGAGGCTAGGTGAGTCATGCAAATCAGGGGGGACCTGGCAACCCTAGCATACTGCCAGGCCTAGGGTTGCCAGCCTCCAAGTGGGACCTGGAGACCCCCCAGAATTACAACTGGATTCTAGACAGCAGAGGTCTGTATCCCTGCAGAAAATGGCTGCTTTGGAGGGTGGACTCTGTGGCATTATACCCAGCTGAGGCCTCTCCCTTCCCAAACCCAGCCCTCCTTAGAGTCCACCACAAAATCTCTAGAAATCCCCCAGCCTGGCACTGGCAACTCTTGTGAGGCCCGGCCACAAGGCTCCCTCCCTTCCTGAAAGGTCAAACGAGGCCTGGAAAGGGCCCTTCCCCCACCCTTTTACTGACAAAGCCAGTTAGAAGCCCCCCCCCCCATTCTTATCTCTCACCATTGATGTTTGGAATTAGATCCCTGCAGAGGCCATTTCAAAAGGTTTTTGGGGGGATTCAGCCATCCCTGAAGGGATTTTTTTAGGTTTTGGATTTTTCTACCAACCCAGGAAGTCTACGGACTATGTAGGAAAAGCTGTTGGGGGAGAGTGAGCCCCCTGTTGGTGGAAATAAGTATCTGCACAGAAAAAAAATCTGGCTAATAGAATAAGGATGATACAAGAACTCAAAAAGCCCCACCTGTCCCCACCCACTTTCTAAAAACATTTGGCAAGGACAAGGAAAGGTGCTTGTGGGCTCCAGGGAGCCCACTGTTGATGGAGGAGAATACGGTAGTACTGAAGGACTGCTGCTAAGGCAGATGGGTCTATTGTTTGCTTTGCTGTGCTGCCCTCACAAACACTGTAAGTATGATATAATGTCAAAAAAATGAATGCAAAAATCTAAATACCTACTGAGTTGCGGTGCCTAGTTTGTGGTCTTTTTTAAAAAAAAACTTTTATTTATTTATATTCTCAAGACGTTTGTGGTCTTGAGCCAGTCACTACTACCTCTCAGCCTAAACTATCTCACAGAATTGTAGTTTAAATAAAATGAAAATGGGAGATCCACATATACCTCCTTGGACTGCTTGGAAGAAATGTACATAAAAATCATCATTTTGCTAGGCAGTTCTAATTCTCTCTCACTAAAACACACAAAGAAATCAAAAAAGTGGGTGAAATGGTCCTATTAGAAGCTTAATTTTATAGGAGATTTGTATCCTTTAATCGGAACTTTGGCAGATAAAATCAGAAAAGAACACATAAAAATTACATCCATTCTGCTGCCCTTGCACACCATTTTTCTTCACAAATTTATGATTTTTTGTCCCTCTCCATGTGGACACTGAACATTGTGTGGATGTGGACTGTATATAGGTAACAATATTTGTAATTTTCAAACTGAGAATCCTTATTTAGGATTGTTCTTGTTGTTACTGAATGGTGAGCTGCTGTGTTTTGTTGCTGCTGCTGTTCTTGCCCTAAGTACAAACTGATTTGTTGATGCTGTAAAATGATGTTGCATTCTGGGCTTTGTTGAGTGGGGGCAAGAAATTGATTTTCCTCCCTGCCTCTACTGTCCATAATGCTACTTTTAAAAGAGGAATCATGTGAACCCCTATTGTTGATACATGAAAAGCTGAGACCTGTCCAGAAAAATACACTTAATCCCTGCTATTTTGCTTACTCCCAAAAACAGCTAGTGCAGGGCAGCAGTATGCTGCCCCCTCCTCCCAATCCCACATGTTGGACTGAAGTCAGTGCGGCTTACTTCCTAGTGAACTGAGCCAGCTGGGCTGGGAGAAAGAACTCAGGAGAGAGATGCTGGGAAGGTGAGTGGGTTGTTTTGTTTTGTTTGTTTTGCATTTCCCAAACTCCTGAACTACTGGGGAGCATTAACTGGGGTTGTTTTCTGAAAGGACAAAGTTTGAGGGTGAGTGGGTGCTTGTAGCCTGCTGGAGAGTGGTGTTTTTGCCTGGACTGGTGCTCATTGAGCAAGGTCCTACCCTTTGCTGTTGCTGCTGGGAGGCAGGGGCTGTGGGCCTCTGGAATGTAAGATTTCTCCTAGGCAAAGGTGCAAGCTTTTGTGCAAGCTGAAGAGCAAGAGTCAAAGGGCTCTCAGCCTAAGGATTGGGCCTGAGGACCCCCCATACCTTTAAATCACTAACCAGTTATGAAGGCAGAAAGCCAGCAGGGGAGTGGGGGCTATCTAGTGTTTTGCAGAGTGTGCCATACGTGTGCACTCATGGGTGTGCACTCGCTGCATAGAGCTCGTGGATCTCAGGGAGCAGGTTCATTCCCTTTTGGTTCAAGTGAGGCCCATCACTGAGAGCCAGTTTAATGTAGTGGTTAGGAGCATGGACTCCAATCTAGGAGAACCGGGTTTGATTCCCCACTCCTCCACATGCAGCAAGAAAGGTGAGGGTCACTCAAGAGGGAAACACATCATAGGTGTCTATATGCCAATGCTAGAAGTCTCTGTGCCAAGATAGGGGAGCTGGAGTGCTTGGTGTTCAATGACAATTTAGATATAGTAGGTCTCTCAGAAACATGGTGGAATGGGGAAAATCTATGCCCCTCCTGGGTATAAGCTCCATAGGCAGGACTGGAAGGGACAGGTTGGTGAAAGTGTTGCATTGTACATCAAAGAGGGCATAGAATCAAGTAAGTTAGAGACCATCAGGAGAATTAACTCCTCAACAGAAGCGATATGGGTGGAAATCCTGGGCCCTAAGGGGAATAGTAAATAGGAACCTGAAGGGGAAACACAAGAGAGTCAAATCCTTAGAGAATACTTGGGAGCTATTTAAAACCACACTAATTAAACCTAAATAAAATGTGTCCCACAGGTTGGGAAAGGCACTGACAAATCTAAAAGAAAGCCTGTGTGGTTAACAACGCAAGTCAAGAAAGCTATAAAAAGAGCCTTATTTTTAAAAGTGGAAGGCCTACTACCCCCAATGAATTGAACAGGAGGGAACACAGGCTCTGGCAAAAGAAATGTAAGTCAATAATTAGGCATGCAAAAAGAGATTTTGAGGAGTGAGTTGCTAAAAGCATCAAAAGAAATAATGTTTTAAAAAATGTATCCGGAGCAGTAAACCAGCCAGAGAAGCAGTGGGGCCTTGAGTTGACAAAGGAATAAAGGGAATAAAGAAAGATAGAGAAATGGCAGAAAAGCTCAGTTACTTTTGTGCTTCTGTGTTCACTGTGGATAGTGTGGGGAATGTACCCATGCCACAGCCCTACTTTCAAGAAGGCAGTCTGAAGAACTGTGTCAAATTGAGGTGACCAGAGATGAAGTTCTAGACCCACGGGAGAAATTAAAAAACAGTAAGTCTCCAGGGCAGTGTTCCCTTTAAGCTGAGTTAATGTGAGCTAGCTCACGGTTTTTTAGCCTCTGGCTCACACATTTTTGTCCTAGCTCAGGAAGGTTGGCTCCAGAGCACACTAATTTATGCAGTAGCCAAATCGCTCGCTCACAACTCTAATGCCAGTCGCTCACAAAGTAGAATGTTTGCTCACAAGACTCCACAGCTTAGAGGAAGCATTGCTCCAGGGTCCTGATGGTACACACCCAAGAATTCTTAAGGAACTCAGATGTGAGAAAAATTACATATATGGGTTAGTAGGTCAACTATCACTAAATTCAGCCACTGTACCAGAAGACTGGAGAGTAGCAAATGTGACACCAATTTTTAAAAAGGGATCCAGAGGGGAACAAGGAATAACAGGCCTGTTAGCCTAATGTCTATCCCAGGCAAATTAGTAGACATTGTAATCAAAGATAGAACTGTTAGCACATAGAAGGAGAAATACTGCTGAGGGGAAATCAGCATGGCTTCTGCAAAGGGAAGTTCTGCCTCACCTACCTTTCGGAGTTCTTTAAGAAAGTGAAGCAGCATATAGACAACAGTGACCTGATAAGCATTATATAACTGGACTTTCAAGAAGCCTTTGATAAGGATCCTCACCACAGAGTAAACTTAGTAGTCATGGGATAAGAGGATGGGCTATTTTATGGATTAAAAACTGGTTAAATGACAGGAAGCAATGAGTCAGAATCAATGGACAGTTCTCACAATGGAGGAAAGTAAGCAGTGGGGTCCCAAAATGATTGGAAATGGGGCCACTACTATTTAACTTATTCATTAATTATCTGGAAGTAGGGGTGAGTAATGTAGTGGCCAGGTTTGCAGATGACACAAAATTATACAGGATGGTCAAAAAGCAAGGTTCGCTGTAAAGAGCTCCAGTGGGACCTCCACAAACTGGGTGAGTAGGTGACAATGTGGCAAATGAAGTTCAATGTAGGGAAGTGTAAGGTGATGCACATTGGGACAAAAAAATCCCAACTTCAAGTATAGGCTAATGGGGTCTGAACTTGCTGAGACTTAGAAGGAAAAAGATCCTGTGGTTGTAGTGGATAACTCAATGAAAGTGTCAACCAATGTGCTGCAGCGATGAAAAAGGCAAACTCTATGTTAGGGATTATTAGAAAAGGGACTGAGAATAAAACGGCCAATATTCTAATGCCCCTGTATAGATCTATGGTGAGGCTTTATTTAGAATACTGTGTACAGTTCCAGTCACTGTATCTCAAAAAGGACATTGCAAAGCTGAAAGAAGTACAGAGTAGGGCAACCAAGATGGTTAGCGGGCTGGAGCACCTTCCTTATGAGGAAATGCTGAAGAATCTGGGACTTTTCTTTTAAAAAAAGAGACAACTAAGGGGGGACATAATTGAAGTTTATAGCACTATGCATAGGGTGGAGAGAGTTGACAAAGATAAATTTTTCTCACTCTCCCAAAATACTAGAACTTGAGGGCATCCAATGAAGCTAATGGGCAGCAGGTTCAGGATGGACAAAAGGAAATACTACTTTACACAGAGAGTGATTAAAATGTAGAATTCGCTGCCAGAGGAGGTAGTGATGGCCACAGGAATAAACAGCTTTCAAAGGGGATTAGACAGATTAATGGAGGATAAATCTATCAATGGCAGAGCCTGCCGTGGCAGGAAGGGCAGGGTATAAATTAAATAAATAAAATAAAAATAAAATCTATCTAATTAATCTATCTAGCCATGGTGTCTGAGGGGAACCTCCACATTCAGAGGCACTAAGCCTCTGAATCCCAGAGCCAAGAGGCAACACTGGGGAAGGCCTCAGCCTCTATGCCCTGTTGTTGTCCATCTAGAGGAACTGGATGGCCACTGTATGAGATAGGATGTTGGACTAGATGGACTATTGGTCTGATCCAGCAGGGCTCTTCTTATGCAGTGAGCATGCTCAGGGTTGTTCTATTAAGAAGACTAAACTTGTGTAAACACAGTGAGACTGGTGTTTCAGTATCTCAAACTGCAGCTGAGTCTTCTAGTCTTGGCCAGACCAGATCTCAAGGAGAAGCAGGCAAGTACCTCAAAATAGGCTGGTACTTGAAGAAAAAGCTTCCTCTTTCAACTAACAGGAAGGTAAGAAGAGCAAGCAAATCCCTTCTGTCAGTGTATTTGTTTTGTGGAATCCAAGACTTGTTATTTACAGTTGGAGGCTCAATGTGACACAGTGCCTTTGGTCAGCTTCAACTGGTACACCAGATTATAGCCCTGCCTCAAATAAAACCCCAATCTGGTCACAGTGATCCATGCTCTGATCACATTCAGTTTAGATTATTGTAAAGCACTGCACATGGGGCTGCCTTTGAAAACTGTTCAGAAATATCAACTGGACCAGAATGTGGTAGCCAGGCTTATTCTCAGGGCTGAATACAGGGATTGTATCACTTCCATGTTGAAAGATGTACAATGGCTACTCATCTATTTTCAGATGGAATTCAAAGTTCTGGTTCTTACTGACAAGGCCTTAAATGGTTCAGGATCAGGGTACTTGAATGACCCCCTTCTTCCATGTTGTCCAGATCTACAGTTGAGATCATCCCAAGCCCTGCTCTCTGTGCCCTCACCTGCAAAGACAGGCCAGATGGCAACTAGATGGCAAAGACAGGCCAGATTGCCTTTGCGGTAATAGTACGTTGTCTTTGGAACACCCTCTGCCTTGATGCTTGTCTGATGCCTGCTTTACTGTCTTTTAGATGTTAGGCCAAAGCATTTATCTTTTCCAGGTTTTTAATGAAGGTGTTCCATCTTTTTAGGTATTTTATGGTCTGTTCTTAGCCTAGCATTTTATGAATGTTATTGTAAATTGTTCTGTTTTCTGCGATTTTATGCCCTGGATTATTTCTATCTGCACGACTTTTAGTTATTTGGATTGTTTTATTATTTTTTTTTAAACTGGGGTTAGATTTTATTGTGAGATACCACTGAGCCATGGCCACTCCCAGATCTGGAGAGATGACATACAAACTTCCTTTTAAAAATTCATGAAGTTAGGCATACAGTGAAATGGGCATAATTTCAGTTCTCTGCACCCTCAGAAAAAAGAGCCCTGTTTCAGGACTATATAATAAGTTCTTTGCTCACTCAGAACAGGGGAAAGCTTTATTAGCGCCTATTTCTAGCCATCTAATCTCATCTCTTTCCACTGAAACTGTGACAAATTCTCATTCAGAAGTCTAAAACAGTGATCTCCAAACATGGTGCCAGTGGGAATTATGGTGCTTGCTGAGGTGCTTTCTGGTGCCCACTTCTTTCCCCAAAGCATATCGTCCCAAAGCAAAAAGCTTATACTGGCTTTCTTCAATCTCTTTAGAGCAGGAGAGTCCAGCAGGCATCCAGTTGTGTGCGCAGGGAGCACCCATATAGAAACAGGATGACACTTTACTTTGACCATCCCAATATTTGAGGATTTAACCTAGACTCCAAATGGCAGCCATTTGGTGGTGGTACCCACTCCATGTTCTCAAAACAATGCTCTCTCTAAGCTGTGGAGTCTTGTGAGCAGAAATTCTACTTTGTGAGCCACTTGGCATTAAAGTTGTGAGCGAGCAATTTGGCGACTGCATAAATTAGTTTGCTCTGGAGCCATCCTTCCTGAGCTAAGACCTAAAAAACTGTGAGCTAGCACACACTAACTCAGCTTAGAGGGAACACTCACACTCAACAAGGTTGTCTCCAACCTGGTCCAGTACAGTAGGGAACACTTGTAATGACTGTAAAATAAACCAAAAGCAAAAAGGTAAGCGGCATGGGATGACCAAGCACCCATTACGGAACACTACCATTCGACCACCTACCATGGCTGCAGGTGGTATGAAACTCCCACAATGTTTCCAGTCAGACATAGTAACAAAGCAGACATATAGCCATCCTAGGAAAAGCAGCACTGAAATACCCTAAAGCATCAACTTTCATCCCATTTCTAAATACCACCTTGTTCTCCTTTCCTTTCAACTGAGGCCCATGTTACATGTGACAACCTGTGTCTACACATAAAACATAAAACAAACCACTGGGGAATCATTTTACAATATGGGTGCAAATGGTGCACAGATAAGAAAAGCATAACCTCCCCCTCACCTTTCCCATCATTAAGATGTTTTATCGTAGCCTGATTCACCTCCACTACTGAAGCTCTAATGACAGAAAAAGAACTTCAGACAGCTGTGAAGGTAAAAATATCAGACAAGAAAATGCTTAAATACTCCCAACCCTTTAACAAGTTTCTCACCACCACTTTCTGAAGACATGATTCCAGAAGAGCTGTGCTTGAATATGCAAGTCTGCTGGGCTACAGAGTAAAATACTACTCAGTCCCAAGAATCAGTGCAACATGTTTATTGTGGAAGTCGTTGTCAAAATATTGCACAAAACCAAGCGTTCTCTTACATCAGCTGTATCACTGCTGTCATCTGACAGAAAGCAGTGAGGTCTCCGTCCTCCCCAGCCCAGCAGGAGTCAACGCATCCTCAATTCATCCTCCACCTGCTTTTAAAAATACATTAATCTTTTATAGCTGCTGCGCTTTGCTTTAAACAAGTTCTGGAGTGGTTCTGGCCATCTATGGAGCGCCAGAATAGAAACAAAGATTTTACGTACATTTTTTACAATACTGCTAACATTAAGAATAGTTTAAAATTTCCTTTTACAGTTAATGTTTATCTGACAAATGTTGACAATATTTTATCACTATTTATCATTATTTTGACTATATGACCACCCCAGCAGGAGGAAGAATGCCGTTCTTCAATATAGGAACTCAATTCAATTGCCTAATTTGTGAAGCTTGCTGCCCACAGGCAAGTCACTATCTTTCAGCCTAACCTTACCTCCCCAGGTCGTAGCAAGGCTATATCACTGCTCTGCATTCCTTGCCGGAAGAGTAGAATACAAATCTGGTGACTATAGTTCTACGATTTGTGTTAAATGAACAAATAACTGTATATAAACCAAAATAACACACTACTAAAAGACAATATTAAAAGCTTTTGTTTATCACACACACCCCCAAATTTGCTAACTATAGGCCGAGGAGAAGGATCAGTTCTCATTGTGCAATCAGAGCTGGGTAAAAATTTCATTCATAACCCCATCTGTAACATTTAGGCCATGCTTTATACTCTATACTTTATATCTATACCCTATTCATGCTTACCTGGAAGTCAATCTCTCTGTGGTGATCCACGAGGTTGCTCCCAGCGGTTTATAGAATTTTAGTTTGAGTTACACACAATGACAGAAAAAAGCCCAGATTTGTTTGAACACTCTCCAGAAAAATTTAGTGGTGTCAAAAGTGAGTTTTTTCAAACAAAAAAGTGAGCATAAGACAAGATGCTCATTCCTCTTATTTATACTAAGATATAGTCTATATATCACTGACAGTCTCTTAAAATGGTCTCCATTTCTACAAGGTAATTTTCACTGCTTTCACATGTAGTGGAATACTACTATTATTAGAAACTAAAAGTGAGCACTATTTTATCACACAGCCCAAAGATATAAACCTTTTAAAATATTAGTCAGGCCATCAAAGTCTTCCACGTATGAAAGATGTCATTACCACTGATGTCTGCATCACAACTAAGACCACTCGGTATCACCACTGTAACCTGGGGTGCCCAGTCATTGTGTAACAACTCGTGCAGATACAGAAGATCCATATATATGCTTACTAGCTTCCAAGAAATGTTATGTATTAGTTCAGTTCACATTGTTTATGACTACTAATGCACAGCATCTTTTATGCAGAATATGGCATGCATAAGCAGGTATGCCAACCTAACCGACTTCCCTCCCTCAGAGGCAAGATTTCCCCTCCGTTTTTCTCTCCCTTTCTGACTGAGCAGCCTATTTATCAATTTTCTTCTTTTCTGAAGAACTATGGCTGTCCCCCACCCTGTAACAATATGAAATTTTGCTGTTGGCTCAGCCCACGAACTGTTGGGAATGGATACAGTTTTCCTCTTTAACTTAAAACCACTGAAATGGCACTCGAGGCTTTTTAAAATTCAAAAATAACAAAATATTTTATTCAACATAGAAGGGAAAGGTCAGGTGAAATCAGGGGTAAAATTCTGAGGTAAATCAATATAGGTACAGACTACAGTTCATATGCTTTAAGCAACTGAGTTTCTTAAGCTTTTCAGAGTGACTTAGAATCTTTAAGATTCCTAAACATTCCAGTATACTTTTTAAAGCATATTTGACTCTTTTCTAGAAGGTAAGGATACTCTGTCCAGTACCCAAACTCCTTCACTAAACACCCCAGTACTCCTATTGAGTTTTAACTGACTCCTCTAGATTTAAAAGGCAGTTTCTAAACACATCTGACCACAGGAATCACTCCACTCCTCAGAGCTATCTCCCTTTTCCAACTGGGTAGGGAATTCCTTCTCTCATTTTTGGCCTAAATGGGAGTCTACTCCTAATTACCCACTCCTCCTGCCAATCTTCCAAGTACTCCGTCTAAATGCTCTTAGTCAGAGCTAAGCACAATCCCTGTCAAAGAGCCAGTTTAGTGTAGTGGTTAGCAGTGTTCCCTCTAAGCTGAGTTAGTGTGAGTTAGCTCAGAGTTTTTTAGCCTCTGGCTCACACATTTTTGTCTTAGCTCAGGAAGGATGGCTCCAGAGCAAACTAATTTATGCAGCAGCCAAATCTCCTGCTCACAACTTTAATGCCAATAGCTCACAAAGTAGAATTTTTGCTCACAGGGCTCCATAGCTTAGAGGGAACATTGGTGGTTAGGAGTGCAGACTCTAATCTGGGAGAACTGGGTTTGATCCCCCACTCCTCCACATGCAGCTGCTGGTGTGATCTTGGGTCAGTTACAAGTTCTTTTGGAGCTGTTCTTTTACGAGCAGTTCTCGAAAGAGCTCTCTCAGCCCCACCTACCTCATAGGGGAGGGGAAGGGAAAGGAGATTGTAAGCCATTGTGAGACTCCTTCGGGTAGTGAAGGGTGGGGTATAAATCCAGACTGAGCTGTATATTCGGGTACAACTTCCCCAGAATAACTGTTATCTTGAAAAAACATAATACTGTATCTACCATCCATTTATGATATCACATATAAACTTTAATTCCTAAGCAACATTCAACTAGCCCCCCACTTATACGTAACGCTTGAGGAAATTTGTTTCAATGTATCTGAAGAAGTGTGTATCTGCACATGCTAAGCCTCTCAGTTCTTGCTTATAGCCAGAATTGAACTTTGTTGGTCTTGGATGTGACACTGGACTCAAACTCAGTCCCCCCCACCCATCTGTTTGTTTACTCTTTAAGTTGTATGCTTATTTACTGCCATTCACAGGTCTTACCAACTGCTTTAATTCAATCTCAGCTATACTTATTGCCTCGTTACTTATACATCTTGACTCTAATTAGCCCTTCCTTGGCAACTAACTCCCCACCCTCTCTCTACTTATATGTAAGGCTTAATAAAAATGTTTCAATGTATCTGAAGAAGTGTGCATGCATATGAAAGCTTATACCCAGAATTAGACTTTGTTGATCTTAAAGATGCCACTGGACTCAAACTTTGTTCTATTTTAACCAGTTAAGGACTTTCCTGAGTATGGTAACAAAGCACAAATAGGATGGAATCTGGTAAGATGTTAGACTTTTGTACTGTTACACCATAACTTTCTGAGCATTATTCTTATATATGCTTTGTCACAGCTGAATACAGCATTACAGAAACAGTACAGAAGCCTCATAAAGTTTTTAGCACAGATGTTTTAGGAACTAAAAGAAAACTGTTGATCAAATGTATTTTAATATGTGAAAAATCTCATTGTTTATGCAGCACAAGCTTAAGATATAAATGCTTTATTTAAATCATACACCAGTTAGAAGCTTCAAAAACTATTATACAGCCTGACGCCTGACCTAACAATCCAGCCAGAATTTGTATCAAACCTGATTTGCTTTCCAAATGTGAGGGAAGAAGGCAGCATTTGATAAAGAGTTACTACAAAAATAACATGACCAAGAAGCGCTTGAGATTTCTGCAAATAGGGAACTTGGTACAAAACTTACAGTAAGTATATTCCAAATGAGTTTTCTGAAGCACCAAGGTTTTTAGAATACTTTTACCCATTACTTTGTAGATCCTAAAAACATGCACAACCTGCTTCAAATGCTACACTTTTAGTGGCATATTCAAGGCAGGTTTTTAATTAGCTGTATTTATAATTTTAATTTCAGTTTCAGAAATGTGATGGCAAAGCTGCCCAGGTACAAGCATGTTATTTTGGATCGCCAAGGTTTTCTCAGTTCCTTGACATGTTATATACATATAATTCCAAAACAATTTAAACCATTGTTTTAAAGACTTGATACCCTTTAACCTTTCCTCTCTTTTACTCAAGATAAGCATCTGCTATTTGCAAGGAGGGGGGAAGCTAACCCATACTGTTAGATAGTGGTATATGCAAACTAACTTACAACATAGTGACAAACAGGCATAGCTCTTAAGAGCGTTAACCCTCACAAGCTACTTAGAGGAAAAGTCAAGTAAAATATTCATATATAAAGCACACAATATGAGTTCACAAGTAACTCCCTCTTACTTGACATTACAATACATACACAAGCAGCTTAGTAAACCACTTCTTCAAGCAAAACATAACAGTAGGCCTCCAGAAGAGATCTCAAGTATGGTTTGTAATGCTGCAGTCAATTATTTGTAGCAGCTATTAAAAAAAACAGCTATTAAGAGAGCAATACAGGTTTACAGGAAGTTGGCTGCAAGTACAGAATCAGGAATCCAAACTGGCCACCCTACTTTTGTATCCAGGGAGCCTGGGAAGGGGAGGACTACATACAACCACGCAGCGACGTTCACACTGGTGTTATCAAGATCATAAATCCCTGTGACGAGCCTAGTCCCCCACAGGAAAGACATCAGACCGCGGATTCTCTCCTGCTTTCTTGGTGGAGGAGCCAAATCACGAACCTTGCCTTCACCACTACCTGGAATTCCATTCAACACCCCCCTCAAGACGACAGGCAAGATTAGTGTGTACGACTGCCATCCTCCAGTATTATGTACATACGCACGACAACCACATATCAACACACTCCCATAGACAGCACAGAAACAGACTAGCGGGCACTCATCTCATTTGTTCCCACCCTAAGACAAATCTGGAGCTTCCGTTTACGCTATATGGCAGGGAACCTAACCTAACCTTTTTCTCCCCCCCCCCCCCAACAAACACACATTAGCTTACGGCGGCCACCCGGAAAACACAACCCATCTTTCCCCCTCACACAAGCAACAGCCTAGTGGGCAGGGCCCCAATCCCTACTCCCCCACACACACACATTTCTAACCATTGTGCGCCCTCCAAAGACACCCTCTTCCTCCCCCTGCCCACAAGAACGCGCGGCACCACCTCCCCCACCTCCTCCCCGCGCCGCTCGGCCAGGCGAGCCCTACCTTGGGGGACGCAGCCGACTCCGGCCTGCTCCTTCCCTCGAGGTGGCGGGGAGGAGCGCAGGTGCCTCTGGGGCGCGGGGGCAGCAGGGACCGGGGGAAGGGGAGGAAGGAAAGGAGGAAGGTGGCGCAGCAGCTGCGGAGGGGGGAAGGGGAGGAGTCTCTGCTGTTCCTGGCCGGCACGGGAAAGAAGGGATGGCGGGGAGGGGGAAGCGCTCTCGGAGTGTACGTTCCGGCGACGGTAGGCAGGCAGGCAGGCAGGCAACAACGGTGAGTCGTCGCTGCCGATCCTCCCCTTCCCCGCCCGACGGCCTCGTCCCGCCCGCCCGCCTGAGGAAAGACAGGCAGAGCCAGCCCTGAAGGAGGTTCCGCTCAGAAAGGAATCAGAAGCCGTCGGGAAGAAGCAAGCGAGCGCCCTCCCGACCCATTCCTTCGCCCCACCTCCCCGGCCTCGGCCAGCCTTACAGGCAACGGCTGCAGCGACTACTTGGGCAAGCATAGGGGGAGGGGCGGGGCCAGCCCACGGGGCGGAGAGGCAGCAGCGGGCAAGCCGGCCATGAGGAAATTAGCACTCGAATCAATGGGGAAAAGTGGGCAGGGCAGCGATGAGTCACGCAAGGGGCGGTGGGTGGAGCCTCTGAAACGCTTTAGGTACGGAGTGTGGGAAAATACGGCTAGGCGAGAAAGGGCAAAAGCAGGTTGGGGAGATTTTGGAGCCCGCCCCTTTGCCTTGTTCTTTGCGGAAGGACAGGATTCCTGACCAACCAGCGCTGAAGAAAGAAACCATACTTAAACGCAGGGAGTAGACAATTCGCGATAAGCCGGAGTGGGCGATGTTTGGCGAAAGGGGACCAATGAGAGGCATGTTTGTAGTGCGAGGAGGGATAGGCTATGCAGTTTCGGTGTGGATTCTTTCCTTAGCAAGCTGGGAGAGAGGGACTTCTTGGCTTTCTCTCTCAAACTGAGGACAGGCTCTGTTTGTAGGCTGTTTACTTGGAAGTCAGTCTCACGTACTACAGCCCTGAAGGGAGGTGGTGTTCTTTTCAGGCCAAAGTGACATGGACTGTACTACGTTTATCTCTCCTAGCTGGACTGTATATATGTACTTAAAAAGAAAGGTATGAGCTGTTTTACGCAGATGGAAGGTGGGAGATGAGTTTAAATAAATACTTCAAAAATCTATATACCTAATAGCCAAGTTGTCCCCTCCTTACGGATATCTAAATCGGGGGCACTTGGGGTGGTTCCCCAGGTGTGCAGAAAAATCTAAAAAGTTAAAAAAAACTGTACGGGGGATATTTAAACCCCCACAAAAAAAAATAAGAGCGTTCCCTGCGCATGCACAGAGAACGCTCTGGGAACTCTGCGGCAGGCCAGGGGGTGGGGGGCGCTCCGGCCTTGTCGCCGGTGCCGGGGGAGGGGGGAATCAGTGGGTTGGGGGGGGGGAGAAGGCTTACCTGTGGAGCTGCTTCTGCAGACAGGGAGGCTTTAGGAATACTCCCCCCCACGAGTATCACGGGTCCTGCTTCTTGTATATCCTAATAGGATATAGGAAAAGAAAGCTTTAACTCTCTCTCTCTGTGTTTGTGTGTCTATGTGTGGTGGTACTACACACCAGACACTACCAGCACCTGGGTGGGCTCCCCCAAGCTGTAGATCAAACTGATTCTGGAGGGACCAGCTTAAAAGGTGGTAACACTACATGCCATAAAAAGCTGCTTAAGTTTATTCTCCCACTGTAGTCAGTGGGCTCAGAAAGGTGTAATGCTGCTTAAGATGGCTCTGCCAGTTTGCTTCCTCTGTAGAGTGGGGATTCAAGCCTATATCTTTGAGATTCTATTCTGACATGCCAACCCCTAACACCAGTCTTGTCCAAATGAGGTGACCGAGCTCAGGCTTTGGTGAAACAAATATCCATTGACCATAGAACGGGTGAGAAGAAAAAATACTTTTAGCAACAGCAATTTTTTCATGAAGCAGAAAACCAGCCAGAGACACGGTGAGGCCTCTTGATGACAAAAGGGTACAAGAATTGCTGAACAAAGATGTGGAAACTGCAGAAAAGCAAAGTGAACTATTGACATCAGCTTTACTGTGGAACATGAGGGGTGGTTATGGTTATCCATGCTACAGGCACTGTGTCAGGAGTCGCTTGTTCAGGGACCTCGTCTGGCCAAGGATGTCCAGGGATGTCCTCGTCTGTCCAGGGTGAGGAAAGATGCTTGGCTGGTCGCCTCAGAACTCAGAGGGACTGGTTTCTCTCACCCGTCCTCTCTGGCTTCACCTGAGCTAGCAGTTTTGAGTGGATATGAGCAACAGCTCTCGTCTCCCTCCTTCTGCCGTTCTGCTTCAGGTGCCACACTCCTCCCCAGCTCCCATTTGCCGCAGCGTTTTATTTCCTCCTTCATTCCCTGGGTCCCTCCCCATCCAGACCTTAAAGGTATGGAGCAATGCCCAGACTCCCTCTGGCTTCCTACCCACGGGTGAACTTGCCCCATCCTTCCACCCCACGGTCAGCTCTTTACCGCTCACGCCATCCCCTGCTGTGACCCCTCCCACCACCCTTGATGGTGGGGCCTCCCCTGGCAGGATACTGGGCCCTTTAAAGCCACAAAGGGGATTGCCACTTGACTGAGGTTGTACCCTTTGGAAGGCAGGAGGGCTCCACAGGGGCCCTCCTGACACACTGTTTTCAGGAAGGATGGCAGACTTCACCGAACCCAGGAAGGCAGGGTGCAGAAAGAAGAAAAGACCCACAGCCAGTGCTAAGGGCAGTCACCAATTTTCCCCCAAGAGTGGTTGGACGGTTGGTCACCAACTGGCCAGGGGAGAGCGGGTGTCCTTTGGGGATGAGCAGAAAAGTCAAACCCCACCACCAGCCGGCAGAGAAAACAGCCGCTTGCAGAACTCCGCTGCTTGACTTGTCAAGGAAACAGGCGACCCCACAACCACAGAGTCAAACCAAAAACACATTGTGAAAGCAAAAGAATTCAATTCAAGCCCAGTTTCCCACCCCTCATAGGGAAGAGAGAAAAGGCAGGCAGCGACCAGGCATTGCAGCGGAGAAACACAGAATGGGGGAAACGGCGAGAAAAGGGAAGCGGAGGATTTTTTTTGTCTGGTGATTGGGATTGTCACCAGGAGATCCAGCTGGTTTCTCCACCCACCCAGTACCCCAGTAAATTTTTCCCCCACCCCAGGCCCACCATGAGATTTTTCTCACACGCAAAAGGAGCACTGCACTGCAGGAGACCGTGATGTGAAACAAAGGATGGTCACACGCCGCCTGGGCATATATACACACACACCTCCCATTCCAAGGGAGAAGGATGGACATCTCTGACTGGAAATCGGAGATGCCTGTCAGCCTTGGGTGCATGGCACTGGTCCCTCGATGGCTGAAAAATCTCACCCACACCTGCTTTTCCGTGCAAAACGACGGGGGTGGGGTTTCTCTGGTGAAAGTACCCAAACGCTTCTGAACTGAGCGCGAAAAGATCAGCGCTCGAGCTTCCAGACATGGGACCTTCAAGCCGGTCTGTCCAAGCCCCTGCAAAGGCAATGTTTGGTCCAAAGTTTGGTTCAGGGTTTGTGTCTGTGCCCATCCCTAGAAACTACCATCAAATGGAAAATTAATAAGCACACAGAAAAATAATCCATACCCAGAATCAGCATTGTTTTTATAATATACTGGGTCCAATGCATGAGTTAGTGAATCAGCTCATAGTAGATCAGTGCTAAACAAGACAAAGTAACCGGCTTGCAGGCCGGCTTATATTCCCAAGGCAAAACCACACCCAACACACACCCAACACCCGTGATAGGTCTATTTCCATTACTGACTAACAATAGGTTAACTTTAGGAGCCTAGTCTCCCGATTTGAGGGAACTAGGATCCACCAGTCTATTGTTCCTCTGCATGAAGCTCCAGCTTTTCGCATGACCATGTGCGGACCTGATCTCGCACGCGGTCGGCTAGGAAACAACAGTTTTTCTAATGGAAATCTTTCAGAGTTCTTTGAAAGGGTCAAGGTGATCCAGCAGACATTATATACTTGGACTTCCAAAGCTTCTGACAGAATCCCTCACCAAAGGCTCTCTGGTAAATTTAGCAGCCACAGGTTAGAAGAATGGATGCTCTTGTGGATTAGAAACTGTTTAAAGATACAAAGCAGAGAATGGTTGTAAGAGGACAATTCTTGCAGTGGAGGGCCATAAACAGTGGTATTCCACAGGGATATGTATTGGGATTAATTGTGTTTAATTTGTTTATAAATTATTTAGAACTGGGGATGAATAGTGAACTGATCAGTTTTGCAGATGAGATCAAATTATTCAGCATGGTGAAAACCAGTGGATTGTGCCGAACTCTAAAAGGATATCCACAAATTTAAGATTTTTCACTGTATCGTATATATGTTTATACTTACAGTGAACCTCATTTGCCACATTGTCTCACGCTGATGATCATATGGGTAAGTGATAATGTGGCAGATGAGGTTCAGTATAAGAACTGATGCATGCTTAGGGTTGCCAGCTCCAGGTTGGGGGTGGGGTTTGGGGAGGGGAGGGACTTCAATAGGGTATAATGCCATAGAGTCCACCTTCCAAAGTGGCCATTTTCTCCAGGTGAACTGATCTTTGTCGCCCAGAGATCAATTGTAATCCCAGAAGATATCCAGCTACTACCTGGAGGTTGGCAACCCTCTGCATGCTGGACTGAACCATTGTAATTTTAACTGTATGGTGATATAGTGTCTGAACTGGTAGTTATTAACCAAGAAAGAGATCTTAGAGTTGTGGTGGATATCGTGATGAAAATGTCAACTCAGTGTGGAAAAGGCAAAAGAACTGACAACAAAACAACTAGGTATCTATTTATTTACAAAATTCATACCCCACATTTCTGCCTTCATCGGGGCCATCAAAGTGACTTAGATATTAAAAGCATATATAATAAAAATATGTATTAAAAACCATTGTAGCCAAACAAAGGCATATCACTGGGAAAAAATTAAATCAAACTAAAACACCTACAAAAAATTAACCACAACAATATAAATATAGTATGGGAAGGAGGGATCGCTGAGGGGATGCCAGTCAAAACAAAAAAGTCTTCACCTACTAGTGGAAGATGGCAAAAGAAGGAGAGAGGGGAGTCTGGGGAGAGAGTTCCAGACTTTTGGTACCATGACCAAGAAGGCCCTCATCTCAGAAGGAGGAGGCACCCAAAGGAGGACCTCAGACGATGACCATAGCGGTTGGGTGCATTCATAAGGCAGTAGTTGGTCCTTCAGGTATACTGGTCCCAGGCCATATAAAACTTTAAAGTTCAACCTCAGTACCTTGAATTATGCCTGGAAACAAAGCCAGTGTAGGTGGGCCAAGACAAGAGTGATACTGGCCGTACTCCAGTCTATATCCTAGCTGTAGTATTGCAAATTAATAGAAGTTTCTAAACACTTTTCAACAGCAACCCCAGTTAGATATGTAACCAAGGTATGCACAACAGTAGTGCATACCTCATTATAAGACCTTTGTATATATATATATCTCTTATTATAAAACCCTTGTATATATGGTGCAGCCACATTCAAAATACAGTTCTGATTGCCCTGTCTCAAAAAACATATTGTAGTGCTAGATCAAATGCCACCAAAGGCAGCCAAAATGATCATGTTGGAAAGGCTAAGGAAAACTTAAACAGAAGTCACAATGAAGAGAATAGACAGATGAAGGGAAGACAGTGTAGTGCTTTATAAAACTAACTTGCAGTGGAGAAAGTTACTTGAAAACTTTTTCTTCCATATTAGAAAAATAGATGTCCAATAAGTTGGTACACAGTAGATTTGGAACAAAAAGGAATTAATTTCTGGAATTCTTTGTCACAGGACATAATGATGCCTCCATTTTAATGCCTTTAAAAGGCAATAAGATAAATTCATGGAGGATAAGCATCAATAATGTAGTGTATGGCAGAATGGGCCTGCTCCAGCCTGCAGGCCCTATTCCACCCTGCCCTCTCGAGATTCTCCTGACACCCGGAGAAGCCTCTCTCTCTTCTCTCTCTCTCTCTCCCCCCCTCCCCAGTAACCCACTGCCACCACCTGACTTTTGCAGGAATTAGCCACGGGAAGAGTCAGGACTCCCAGCTTCCCTTCCAAGTTCTGAGGCCTTATCTCTGTATCTCCTGCTGCCCAGAGCCTGGTCTCCACGGGTACAGTTTACTGCCTTGTGCGCCCCTGGAGGAATAGCCACTTGCCAACTGCTGCCCTCTCCCCAGCGCTCCTTTTAAAATAGTGTGTCCAAGACAGTGGAGGTATGTGTGATACAGAGAACCAGTATCAACATCAAAAGTTATAAAGTATTTATTAAAAGGAAAATGTTCACAAGTATACTTTTAGCATAGGACCAGATTAAGCAAGGGATTCAAAAGAAATGGGTAAAATGCAAATCCTCTATCCCTCTTTCTATACATGCCATATCAGACATTAAAATATAAGACAGGCTCCTAAAGCTTATTAAATTACAGATCTCTACAGAGTTATCATTACTTTGAAGCTTTCTGTAGCCCTCTGGGCCAGCACATGGTCAATGGCTGGCTCCTTTAGACCTCAGCTAAGGGTTTTGTCTGCCCTGATGGACCCAACACAAAACAAAACTTCCTCCTTGCTCCACTGAGTTTTATCTCCTCTCTTTTCCCCACCCACTGACCAGGTCAGGCCAGGTCAGAGAAGTGTTTCCTGGCACTTCTTCCTGGAGATTATTCCTGGAGTCGTTCTAGTCCAAAGCCTTCCAAATTCTCTGCTTGGAGAAATGGGAGAGCCATTATCTCTCCTGCTAGATTTATTAGCATTTCTTAAGAGGTAGTTGAGGTGGAAAGCCATTGACTGACTTCCTCCTCCCTGCCTGTTCTCTGCGCGGGGGGGGGGGGGGGACTTTTAAAACTCAGAGCGAAGGTTTTGCTGATTTCAAACCTGTGAAGGAAATTGCATTTATTCACATGGTGAATAAATGGAACCTTCATGTTCAGAGACAGTAGCTTTTTAATAGTGGGATGGGGAGCAACAACAGCTGGAGGCTTTACCTTATATATTCTGTCTATATGCTTTGCAGGGCGTTTGGTTGGCCACTGTGTGAAACTGGAAGCTGGATTAGATGGACTATTAGTATAATCCAAAACTACTTGCTAGGCAGTATGTCCTGTTGAAATTAAGGAGATTTACTTCCAAGAAAACTTGCTTAGGATCATACTGTTAGTAGCCTAGCATGAATACTCATGAGGAGATTCTCCCCCTCCCCAACTTTTCCCAAAGGGTGTTCATTGAAGCCTAGAGTAGGCTTGCCAGATGGCTGTCTTCTGGATCGATTGTCCATTTCACAATGGCAAGTGTCACTCTGCCAGTTTTAAAATGGCCTGAATTTTGATGCCCCCTTTATTTTTGCTTTGCACTCCTTCTGTATGCAAATCAGTCGGTAATTTCAAATTATATATTCTTACATCAGGATTTCATTGTATTCAGTTATTAAGTAGAAGTTGAATAAGAAGCTTCCTAGCTTAAATTTGATTCTAAAGGCTTAACATACCCAATGAAAATATGCTTTTATGTAATGACAATGATAGTGTGAAATAAAGATGTGGCCAATGCAATTGTACCTTTTAGTTACACCTGCCGAGTAGATTACTGCTAAATTGCACTGCACTACTGGAACCTAGCATCTGATGCCTGCACAACCATTTTTCTAGTTGGATACCACCAGCGCTTAGGAGAGGGAAAAAAGATGGCATTGCGGGTATGGCAGATTCTTGGGCTGGGAGAAGTGAAATAGGCCAAGTGTTGGGATACTACAAAATTTGTCAAGAAGTGTATGCATGCTGTATTGAGGTTATCCAGGATTAAAACTATAGTCTGAGGTGATCCTGGCTACAACATTGGTTGCTGTTATTCTAACACTGGACCATGGAGGCAACTGACAGGAAAAATGCTTAGGGCTTTTCCTGGCAGCACGCTCATACAATGTATAGGAGGAGGTTTGGATTGGATTCTGTAATGTCGTCATGGCATTCCTGTGGTTGATGCATGCCTTTTGGTGTCTTTCTGCTTGGTTACCATGGAGGACATAGTTGCACAATGTCATGACACGTGGGTGGCGAAGGAGTTGCTAGGACACTGTGGGCATGATTGTTGCTGCTGTATCACTTATTTCTGCTGGTATTATTTAGCTTTCTAGTTTGATTCTGGAAGTGCATTATCCTGGCATAGCAGCTGCCATCAAAATAAAACATATGATCAGTTTGTAAGCCACCCAATAATAAATAATTGAAAATTATAAAACATTAAACCTGGCTTAAAAAAGGATATTTTCTTTGTTTTCTCAGTGAGAACCTTTACCCAAAGAGTATACAAAAAAGAATGTAAGTCACAATACTTATATTGGTATTTTGCTATTTGTATTGCAATATTCTGGAATCACCTTCCATAAACAAACAATAACATTAAATAAACCTCTCTATTAGAAGGTATAGCTTGACACTCCATCTCTATTTTTGCTTGAGTTAATTCATGTCTTGAAGCCTGTGCTGGTACGTGTGGGGGAAGCTATGAAATACATTTCTCATAAGCTCTGCATATATTTCAGGCTGCGCAACTATTAGTCTTCATAACAGACTATTCAGCCTAAAGTGTTGCTGTTTCCTGCTTCTTCATCACATTTTGGCTTTCCGACGTCTGTCAGAAGCAAGCAAAAATTGGGAGTGGGATGATCTACTTCAGGGAGCACAAGTCAGTTAATTCTGAGAACCACTGCTCTATTTTTACTAAGAGCCACTATAGTTAAAACGTTAAACTGGAGCTGAGGAGCCAAGGCTTCAAATCATTTCACCTTAAAGCTCATTGGATAACTTTAGCCAGTCATCATTTCTTAGCCCAACCTACCTTACAGCATTGTTAGGATAAAATGAGGAGGAGGGGCATACCACCTTAAGCACCTGTGAGAGAGGGTGTGATAGAACTCTAAAATATAAAGAAAACAAGTCCTTGTATTAACTATAGAAAAGCATTTTTGTTGCCATTTTAATTTAGTGATGGATTTTTTCAACCCATTATCTGTTAAACTCTTAATAGGTTGTACTTGTAGCCTGCTGCTCTGTTCAGCTGTGTTCAGAGCTTTCCCCTATCCAAAGCAGCCTTCCTCTAATGGAAGAGAAGAAGAGATTTATACCAGGCAGGCCCTTCACTTGGAGTCTCAGAGTGGCTTACAAACTCCCTTAACTTCCCCTCCCCACAACAAACACCCTCTGACGTAGGTGGGGCTGAGAGAGCTCTGAGAGAACTGCCCTTTCAAGGACATCTCTGACAGAACTATGACTTGCCCAAGGTCATCCAGCAGCTGCAAATGGAGGAGAGGGGAATCAAACCTGGTTCTCCCAGATTAGAGTCCATGCACTTAACCACTACACCAAACTGAAGGAAGGCTCCAAACTCAGAGGGACTGAGCAAAGTGGTAGGATACAACCCTCTGCTTATGTTCCACAGGGCACAATTGTTCATCTTTGCAGTACTGCGTGTGTTTAATTTATTTGAATACAGATATCTATACTGACACAACTAAATGTAATTGTGTCAGCAAAGCTGTATGAGTGTGCAAGGGAGAACTGCATCAGTTATCCAGAGGTTGAGACTTCCGGTCTATGACGCCGCGCTAAGCAATCGCACCTCCCGGGGGTGAAGCTGCGCACAGGCAGAAAGGAGGGGGGGCGATGCATCGCACACACACCCAGGGGTCTGGCAAAAGACTCCTGGCCAAGGGACTTCTGAGAGGTTGCCTCTTCACCAGCGCGATGCTGGGGAATAGAGGCGCTTCTCCGTCCCCATGGTCCCTCTGCCGAGTGTCCGTAAGGAACCAGTGACGCTGACTGGGACAAGCGCAGGAGATCGAGTGGCTAAAAACGAAAGCAAAGCGAGGTCGGATGACCGAATATGAACGTGAGTCAGATTAGAGCGGTTTTGCTAAAGTTAAGAAGAAAGTTCTCCCACCCCACGGACTAGAGAGTAAAGAGAGCGGGGGAGGGGCCCCTCCCATATGCATAAACTCACAAGCGAGATCGGGGGGAGCGGAAGTGAAAGCGGTAAAAACTGTTGGAAAGACTTACCAAGGCGTCTACGAGCGTATGAGCGCATATTCAGAGACTTTTAAAAGTTTAGCGAAAGTAAACAATCAAAAAAGATGGCGGGGAAGAGAACGGAGAAGGAGAAACTTCTAAAAATGAAACCAGCTGAGAGTCCACGACCGGAAGGAACCACCGAGTTGGCTAAAACGATGGCAGAGTCCCTGCGCCCCCTGCTGGAGCAGATGACGAACCTCAAGGAGCAGCTGTCAAAAATGAATCAATGTATCACCACTCAGCAGACACAACTCAACGAGACTCTTAAAATCATGGATCAAACAGCTGAGAAAGTGAACGAGGTTGACGCCACGACTCAAAAGGTGAAGAAAAAGGTGCAAAAACTGGGGAAAAAGCAAATTTCAACAGAAGAACAGCTTTTGCAAATACAAATGGAGAAGGCAAACCTGGTCCTTCATTTCCAGGGTGTTCCAGAGAGCAGAGGAGAGAATCTGAAGCAAATGATGAGTGAAGCATTGGCCCCAGTGACAGATTTGAAGGTGGATTATCTTATGAGCGAAATGGATGTGGTCTACAGGTCCTACTCCATATACATAAAGAAGAAGAATCTGCCTGGGGAAATTGTAATTAGATTCTCAAAGAGATACGTGAGGGGTTGCATCCTAAGAGCGATGGCGGGGACACCTTTGAAAATTGGGGACAGCACTATCCGGATTCTGAAAGATATTCCATTTGAAATAAGACAATGGAGAAAGAAATACAAGGGATTTAATTCCTTTTCTTCAAACAAATGCAATCAGTTACAGGTGGTTATACCCAGAAGGCATAACCTTTAAACTTCAGGAGAAAAAAGAAAGGATTGACTCTGTTTCCAAAGCACGGGACTTTTTGAGAATCCAGCTGGGTGAGCCAGAGGAGGTGGATAAAGAGGAAAAGGACAGTAAATCCAGTGGTGAGCTGGACTCGGGGTCTTCTGGAGAGGACTCTCTGTCTGAGAAGGGGGCAGCGGCTCCTAAAAGTCCTTATAAACTGCGGAAGAGACAAGATAAGAAAAAATGAGGGTTGAAGGACTCTGAATGGTGCCTCTGATAAATATTGTTCTTTCTTTTTTAATAGGGAGATGCTAAGGGTTTTTTTTCATAACAGTTAAATTTAAGATCATAAAAGTCATAAAAGCATGTCTGACTAAATTCATAAAACGTAGCATTTTAAGAGTTGGCATTGTATACAAGCTAATATGATGATCTCCTCTCTTGGATTTTTAGTTAGTAGTGGTTATCTTTCCTTTCTCCCTTAAATGTAGTACCCCTCCCCTTTTCATTATAGTTTGTAGTCTATATAGAAAATGCAATAAAAAAATCCCCTTCGGGTGGCCAAAAAAAAAAAAGTTATCCAGAGGTTACTTTGAAGCAATGCAGCCGAGGCAAGCCACTGCTCGTTTTAGGAGTGCGATCAGCTGAAAAAGAAACCTCAGAGAAACTTGCAGATTCATGATGAATGGTTTTCTGCTATATATGTGTAGATTTGTTGGACCGTGGCCACTGTCTGGGCAGTTCAGCTAATGTGCAGCATGAAGCATATAGATGCACAGACAGTCAAATTAATAATTTGTGTTCATGATCAACAGATTCAAAACTAGTGAACTTACTGAAACAAGTACAATACACTCATATTCATGCATTGTGCTGATCTTCTCAATTCAGTTTCTCACCATATGATCTACATACTTGCTTATCAAATCAGTCTAGGGAAATAATGGGCAACCAGGTCTGGAAGATCAACTAAACCTCTGTAAGCATTAATTGTCTCTCATATACAATAAATATCCTTCCAGTTTTCTCCATTGATACATCTTCCTCTTATTTATTTTTTTATTTTTTATTTTATTAGATTTATGTACCGCCCTCCCCACACGAGCTCAACAATTAAAATAATAAAATTAAAACAATGTTAAAATAATAGTTTGCACATAATAATATCATATCATAAAATACTATGTAAACGAGATCAGATGTTAAAACAATCCAGTAACTAATCAGATGTCCAGTTAGGACCAGGCCACTGGTGGATGATTGGCCAAAAAGCTGGGGGGGGGGGGGAGTCCGCTGCCTCAACCAAATGCTCAGTGCAAGAGCTCTATCTTACAGGCCCCGTGGAACTGTAATAAGTCCCGTAGGGCCCTGATCTTAAAGTATGCAGTTCTTGCCCTGGTATGGAAGACAAAATATTCAGTCTGCGATCTAGTCAAAGTTAAGCATTTTTTTCCAGTTCCATAGATATCAGCATTAGGATATTTGGTTAATATAGCAGAGTTTGCTCAGTCATAGAAACATGTTACTGAGTGCAGTAAATAAATCTCCCAAAAAGTATATTGCAAAAAATAATAATATTACATGTATTGAAGTAGATCCAGTTCACATTCAGGTTGCAGTCAAAGCACAGAAATCGGCCTACTCTAAAGAGTACTTTCCCTATCATAAATGGCCAGCTGGTCCAGCATCATGTATGGGAGTATGAGAACATTGTATCTACAGGAAAGATCTGCAGAGACATGTGTCTCCATGGAAGGCCATGCGTAGTGAGTGAGAGGATAAGGGGGGGGGGGCAGAGTGCAGCTCCCAGGTTAAGACAAAAAGAGGCATCCCATTCAAGGAAATAAACACCTATGTGCACTTAGCACCATGTGCACCTAAGTAGCCCCCCCCCCCCATGTCCAGGCATGTTGTTGCTCACTCCAACAATCGGAACCAGAGGTAGAATTACATACATCCTTGCTTTTCTGCTATTTAAATCAATAAGACACAAAATGAGCAATCCAAAGCAAGTCTACTCAGAAGTCCCATCTAATTTCATTCAATGGAGCTTACTTCCAGAAAAACAATTTTAGGATTGCAGCCAAACATACTTAACTTTAGTTGACTCATGCCCATATATTTTAAATGGTACCAGCTTATAGGTTTGCAAACAGGCTTGAAGAAAAATGTCCTGTCCCTTTAGTACAGGCGTTATATGTAGAAATGGGTGCATGAAGTTTTTCATGGCATGGAGTTAAATAACATCATCTGGTAAGTAATATTCCATTAAACCTCTATAAAAGGATCAAGACATTTTATCACCGGGCAGTTGGCAGCCCTACCAGCTTGACAACTCTGAATGTCTTCCTTTAGTCTTTAAAAGCAAAATGTTCAGGTTAATTTTGGTTATCATTTCTCATTTTCAAGAATCCCAGGACCCCAAACCCCTCTGTCCTTAATTAAAAGAAAATGGCTACAATTCAGTGCATGGTTACGCATGCTTAACTTCCATTGTGCTACCTTTATGTCTATTGAACTTAACAATGCTTAACTGTGCACTGGATAGCCGCCAGTGTCTCATCTTGGATCGTATTCAAAAAATACAATAAATCTTATACTTTCAGTCTGTCCAGAATCAAACAGATCACAAATAATGAGATATATGTCTATTTCACATATACATCAATAAGATTTCTTTTTATTTTATATGTGTATATATATTAAATTCTAGTTTCTGTAATCTGAATTGGTCACAAAAGGGGTGACACTGTGAACTGTAGCATGATATATTGATGCAGAATTTGTGCATTGTCTTTCATTTGTGATATTAGAGGACATAATGCTGGCACAAGCATTATGACATGGGTGAGGACATTTATTATACACTGCTTATCATGGAAGGTAACAGGAATCTGTACTCTATACATAAATATGCTGTATTTGCAACTTGCTGGTCATGGTAAATACACATAATGATAAATACAGATATTATAAGAGATTTTTTTATTAATTTCATCTGGGATCTACTTCCCATTAAAATCAGTGATTCAGGATCATCTCCAATGTGGACAAAGTTTGCAAGGGTAGCAGAGTTGTGTAATGATAAAATTAAGAACAAATGATCAAGACTTATACTTACCTTTTGAACAGGAGTAAATAAAACATTAATAACAATTCGGTTAGAATTAGTGGCAGACAGTATTCGTTTTCATCAGTCACATTCTTTAGTTAATTTCTTTTATTTCTGTTCTAAAGTGAAAGACACATTGCTGCTTGTTTTTATCTTCTTTTTCTTTTCTTTTTTGCATTCCAGAATTTCCAGAAACAAGCTCCCATTTGGGTAAAAAATGTAGTTTAGTAATATTTAGTATTACTGCCTGGTATTCATTGAAGTATTACCCCAGAAAACTCATACAGCTGATCTCATTTAGTCTTTCAGAGTTACTTATAGGACAATCCTGTGCATGTCTACTTGGAAGTAAGCCACCATGTTCTTGTGTGTGTGTGTGTGTGTGTGTGTGTGTGTGTGTGTGTGTGTGTAGGGGTCATTTCCTAGAAAAAGAGGTGAAGGAGTTTATTAGCATAACTCATTAGCATAACTTATTTGCATATGCCACACACCCTGATATCACCGAAAGTGTGTCAGAAGGCAACACCCACTGCTCAGGCTCCACTGGACTGTTTTGGATT
>NW_015169189.1:680147-686222 GCF_001447785.1 Gekko japonicus | reverse complement strand
TTGTGTGTGTGTGTATATATATATATATATAATTATTTTCTGAGTACAAACACTACAAAAACACCATAACACTAATTCTAACCTAAAATAAGCTATACAAGGATCATATATAATGATTAGATACATATTTAGCTAAAGCTCTCTCTATAAGAAATAGTTTTTGGAATATAGCTAATTTCTACTGCTTCTATTACAGACTGGTAAATATAAAATTGAATCAAGTAAATACAAACAATAAGACTTTTAGGCTTATACAATTCTAGTAAATCTGTTTCTTCTCTTTATCTTTCTTCTTTTCATATTTCCATTTGACTTTCAGGACTTTTGGGGCTTCTGAGTTACTGTTGATTCCGAATCTCCCGTCCCATGTATGCTGCTTTTTTCTTCAATATTTTGTTCCTCTGCTGTATCTTTTTTGTTCGCTGGTTTTTGTTGCTGTTTCAAGAATATCTTCGCTTTTAAAACAGTCTATCTTTTCTTTTTATCTTTGTAGTTGAAAACCAGTCCTTTGGGTATTATCCATCTGTAGGGGATTAGATTAGTACTTTGCCTGATTCAATCTACCATCGCCATTTCTCCTCGCCCCTCTCACTAAACAATTTTGCTTTAAAAAGTATGGGGGGGGGAGAGATGTGAACTAACTCCCTCCCCCCTCCGTCAATGCCGTTCAGGGCTTTGGATCCATCAACAGCTACCAGCCATGGTGATTTAAGGGAACCTCTGGATACCAGTAATGAGGTAGCATCAGGAGTCTTGGTATCTATGCCCTGTTTGTTGACCTTCCAGGGCAGCTGGCTGGCGGCATGAAACAATATGCTTGACCAGATGGACCACTCACTGGTCTGATCCAACAGAACTTTTTTTTTATGTTCTAGGCTTCATTGAGCCACCTTCTGTGTTGAGGTTTGTGTCAGGGCCATTTTTAGTGAATAGTAGAGCTTGTTTACTACAGAGATAGGGTTGTACACTGGTGAGATGGAGTAGGACTTGGGAGACCTAGCTTCAGCTCTCCATCCATGAAATTTGATAGCCAGCATGGTGTAGTGGTAAGTGTTGGACTAGGTTCTGGAAAACCCAGGTTTAAATTCTCACTGTGCCACTGAAGCTTGCTAGGTGACCTTGGGCCAGTCACTCTCTCTTAAATTACTTCACAGGGTTGTTTCAAGGAATAAAATGAAGGAACCAAATCATGTGTGCTGCCCTGAGCTCCTTTGATGAACAGGATGACAATGGGATAGATTTATCCTGAGGCTTGATCTTGCTGTAGAGATCCCATTCCTATGTACTTTTCCTCATTCCTCAGTTCCCTAATTCACCATAAAAAAATCTGTGTTCACTCTTCTTATTCCACTGGCATCTGTGTTATGCAAAATATGTTCTGCCATATAGAGATTAGAAGGAGAATTTGCAGGAAAAACCAGGGAGATGACACCATGCCCAGCTACTAATGGGTGCAATAGGTTGGGATTTCATGTGACTGTGACTATTGGCTGCATCTTGTGTATATGAGGAGTCTTACCTGAGCATTATACATCATGACAGTGGTCTGCTACAGGCCCATACCCACGGGGGTGCCCATGAGTGTCCGGCACTGTCCCCAAACAACCTGGTACCCTCCCCAAACAGCCGTGCATCCACCCCATTCTCCCGAAGTGCCCTCCTGGCTTGCCAGGAGAGGGGGAAGCATGTCATACCTACGCTTAGATTGCTGCCAGTGTGATTGCCAGGTAGGGGCCACTTGGGCGGTGGTGCAGATAGAGCCCTGGGCAGCTGTGGGCAGAGTGCAGGCGCCCTGGGTCCTGCCAGCCAGTGGAGGAAAGCGGAGGTGAAGGGGCGCAGGAAGTCCCCGCGCCAGCTGGAGGAATGGGTGAGAGGCCAGCCTGCAAAGTACCCCCAGTGGCCACAGGTTATCCCTCCCCATGCTTCATGTCATGTCACTTGCCTGCAGCAGGAAGGAGAGTCGCAGGGACAGAGACAAGCATGACGAGGCATTGCGCTGGGCTGGGCTGCCTCACCACTCACCGGCACTCCGCTGCTGCATCACGCCCAGGCAGTGATGGGCAGCAAAGCAGCACTGCAGTGCCAGGTGAAGCTGCTCAATGGTGCCTCCTCCTCATTAGGCAGGTCCCCCTGCAATGCTGCCACTGCTGCCTGGGAAGCCAGGGAGGCAGGCAGAGGTGGCCTAGGAGGCGTGCCAAGGAAGGCATGGGTGGGTCCATGGCTCTGGCTGGCCCTTCCCCTCTCCTCCTCAAACCCTGCCTTCCCCAAGTGACACCTTGATGCACCCCTAACAAAAATTTTCTGGGTACAGGGCTGGTCCATTAGAAGATGCTAGTTCAAATCTCAGTTTAACCATAAACTTGGGCAAGCCATTATCTCTTGACCTTAGGTCCAGCTACTCTCCCCTGAAATATAACAATAATAATAGCAACCTACTTTTCAGAGTTGTTGAGTTTATCAGAATAATATACATGACTATGAAGCATTTTAAAGGAATGCATTATGTAAATAGCATTAGTAGCTGCTGTTCAGTCACACAGTCAAGTCCGTGAAGAGTCGGACCCAGTACTTTTCAAAGTATTTGAGTTTCATCTTCAGTATCTGGCCTTCCAGTGAACAGTCAGGGTTGCTTTCTTTTAGGAATGACTGATTTGATTTCCTTGTAGTCCAAGGGACTCTCAAGAGTCTTCTCCAGCACCATAATTTGAAAGCATATATTCTTTGACACTCGGCCTTCCTTATGGTCCAACTCTCGGAGCCATACATTACTACTGGGAATATCATTGCTTTGACCATATGGACTTTTGTTGGCAGGGTGATGTCTCTACTTTTAATTATGCTGTCTAGGTTTGCCATAGCTTTCCTCCCAAGGAGCAGGCATCTTTTAATTTCATGGCTGCAGTCACCGTCTGCAGTGATCTTGGATCCCAGGAACATTAAGTCTGTCACTGCTTCCTTGACTTTCCCTTCTGTTTGCCAAAGAGTGGTGGGACTGGATGCCATGAGCTTAGTTTTTTTGATGTTGCGTTTTTAAGCCAACTTTTGCGCTCTCCTCTTTGACCCTCGGCAAGAGGCTCTTGAGGTCCTGTTCACTTTCTGCCATTAGAGTGGTATCGTCTGCATATCTGAGGTTGTTGATGTTTTTCCCAGCAATCTTAATTCTGGCTTGTGATTCATTCAGGCTGGCATTTTCCATGATGTACTCTGCATATAAATTAAATAAACAAGGTGACAAGATACATCATTGTCATAGTCCTTTTCCTATGCTAAACCAATCAGTTGTTCCATATCCAGTTCTAACGGTCGCTTCTTGACCCTTATACAGGTTTCTCAGGAGACATAAGAACGTAAGAGAAGCCAGTGTTAAATCAGGCCAATGGCATTTTAGGTGGTCTGGTACTCCCATCTTTTTAAGGACTTGCCACAGTTTGTTTTGATCCACACAATCAAAGGCTTTAGCATAGTCAATGAAACAGAAGTAGATGTTTTTCTGGTACTCCCTTGCTTTCTCCATAATCCAGCAAATGTTGGCAATTTGATCTCTCATTCCTCTACCCCTTCGAAACCCAGCTTGTACTTCTGGCAGTTCTCTATCCACATACTGCTGAAGTCTGGCTTGTAGGATCTTGAGCATGACCTTGCTAGCATGTGAAATGAGTGCAATTGTGTGATAGTTTGAGCATTCCTTGGCATTGCCCCCCTTTGGGATTGGAATGTAAACTGATCTTTTCCAATCCTGTGGCCACTGTTGCGTTTTCCAAATTTGCTGGCATATTGAGTGCAGCACCTTAACAGCATCATCTTTTAAGACTTTGCTCAGCTAGGATACCATCACCTCCACTAGCTTTGTTGTTGGTAATGCTTTCTAGGGCCCATTTGACTTCACACTCCAGGATGTCTGGCTCAAGGTCGTGATCACACTGTCGTGGTTGTCAAGGATATTGAGGTCCTTCTTGTATAGTTCTTCTGTGTATTCTTGCCATCTTTTCCTAATCTCTTCTGCTTCTGTTACATCCCTACCATTTTTGTCTTTTATCATGGCCAGCTTTGCATGGAACGATCCCTTGATTTCTCCAATTTTCTTGAAGAGATCTCTGGTCTTCCCCATTCTATTGTTTTCCTCTATTACTTTGCATTGTTAATTCAGGAAGTCCTCCTTATCTCTCCTTGCAGTTCTCTGGAAATCTGCATTCAGTTGGGTAAATCTTTCCTTTTCACCTTTGCCTTTCACTTTCCTTCTTTCCTCTGCTATTTGTAAAGCCTCATCAGACAGCCACTTTGCATTCTTGCATTTCTTTTTCTTTGGGATGGTGGTGATTGCTGCCTCCTGTACAATGTCACAAACCTCCGTCCATAGTTCTTCAGGCACTCTGTCTATCAAATCTAGTCCCTTAAACCTAGTCTTCGCCTCCACTGTATATTCATACAAAATGTGATCTAGGTCCAACCTGAATGGCCTAGTGGTTTTCCCAACTTTCTTCAGTTTAAGCATGAATTTTGCAATGAGTAGCTCATAATCTGAGCCACAGTCAGCTCCAGGTCTTGTTTTTACTGACTGTATAGAGCTTCTCCATCTTTGACTGCAAATGTTAATCAATCTGATTTCGGTGTTGCCCATCTGGTGATGTCCATGTGTAGAATCACCTCTTAGATTGTTGGAAGAGGGTGTTTGCTATGACCAGTGTGTTCTCTTGACAAACCTCCGTTAGCCTTTGCCCGGCTTCATTTTGTTCTCCAAGGCCAAACTTGTCCCTTATTCCAGATACCTTTTGACTTCCTAATTTAGCATTCCAGTCCCCTATGATGATAAGGACATCTTTTTTGGTGTTAGTTCTAGGAGGTGTTGTAGGTCTTCATAGTGTTGGAAAAATTGGCAAAATAGTTAAATATTCAGAGATGTTAATGGATCTTTGCTTCACTGGAGAGGAGGCATTTTCTTCTATGTAAAAATCTTTATTTCTAAGGGAAGGGTTCACAGGAAATCTACAAAACAACAAAGATACCTAAGGCTACATCTTTACACTTTGACCACACTGTCTACAACAGTGGAGATTCTTCTTCTTGACCCCTAGAAGGAAATCACCTGAATTATTGTGAGTAAACCGATTTCAGTTTTGCAGGCTTTGTTTCCATTGGCTCTGTGCCAGGTTTCCTTCCAGGTCAGTCTAAACAATATCACACAAGGTAAACATACATTAACCCTATAATGACTGGATTTTAAACCTTGCAACACACATATTTCCAACACATAGAACCAGTCCATTCCAGCCTCCTCTGCGTCAGTGGTTGGGGCATAGACTTGGATTACTGTGATGTTGAATGGTTTGCCTTGGATTTGGATTGAGATCATTCTGTTGTTTTTGAGACTGTATCCCATTACTGCCTTTTTCAGTCTCTTGTTAACTATAAAGGCCACACCATTTTTTCTACGGGATTCTTGGCCACATTGGCAGATATAATGGTCTTCTGAGTTAAATTAACCCATTCCCGTCCACTTCAGTTCACGGATTCCCAAGATGTTGATGTTCAATCTTGCCATCTCATTTTTTACCACATCCAACTTCGCTTGATTAATAGATCTTACATTCCAGGTTCCTATACAGTATTGTTCTTTGCAGCATCGGACTTTCCTTTCACCATCAGACACATCCACAGCTGAGCATCCTTTCAGCTTTGGCCCAGCTTCTTCACTCTTTCTGCAGTTACTTGTACTTGACCTCTGCTCTTCCCCAGTAGCATATTGGACACCTCCCGAGCTGAGGGGCTCATCTTCCAGCGTCATATCTTTTAGCCTTTTGTTACTGTCCATGGGGCTTTCTTGGCAAGGATACTGGAGTGGATTGCCATTTCCTTCTTCAGTGGATCGATTCTATACTGTTGTTTTTAATATTGATACAGTAAATGGCAGGATGTTATGAACTGCAGTGCAACATTAGAAATGCAGCCAAAAGCAGAAGGTGGCCCTTTATGTCAGATTAAATATAACAAAAGAAGAAGAAGAATGTTTCACAGCCTAGTTTTTCCAAAAAGGGTTCAGCTGTCTGATTCCTCCCATCAAGATGTGCATGAATTCCA